>NW_026695321.1:444064-683040 GCF_029851405.1 Lichtheimia ornata
AGTTTCACGATCAAGCTTGCCAATCCCAGATTTCGCAATGTCGCCACCAGCCAAACTGGATCTGGGGGTCGACCTCTTCGACGACGACGACCAAAAAAATATTTTTTGGGCTAGTTGCGACATTGAACGTGAAACTTTCACCCAAGGTGCTGTTGGCCAAGCCGAGCCCATTGCTCTAATAAAAACCCCACATTTCATTGTAAAGTTTGGAGATACAGGCGCCTTTATGTTTTACCTAGGCTGTAAGCCTGATGGAATTGCTTTTTCCTAGTGGATGGTGTCGGCTGCATTAACGGAAAGATGAAGAGCTGAGCGAAATGGCACGTAGTGGTTACACAAACATGTCCTTGACAGGTTTGCTGCACAAATGGATGATTATGATGATTGTCTTTTGTGAAGGTACGTAAGTAAACAGCATCCAATAATGAAGGTGTGTCAAGGTATGCATCACATTTGCATGTAGAAGAAAGTCGAGCTGCATAAATCAATTTGTATATGTAAAAAGATACGTATACATATTGAATGAGTCACTCATCCTGAAACTCAATGGAGGGATCTCTTCACTTTTTCTCTTCTCCGTCAAGCTCATCCCACTTCCCACTCCTCCTTATTGTATCACAAAAGCCATGTACTTCTTGCATGACCGATAATCGGACCACCTTTATTATTCCATCTTCGAAGCAATAGTATGTGATCCACAAGCTAGCAACCTCCAACAAGCGTGTAATAAATAAACAATGCTTTATTTCATCTAGCTATCTTGCTACTGTACATTGCCACCACCATCGTCGTAATCGTCCTCCGTCATCATTCCTACTCGTACTCGTCACTAGCCGTCAATCTCATCCGTCACACCAACATCGAAAAATACACAAGTTGAAAAGAATGGGATCTTGCAGGCTTCCTTTTGAATCTCGTTGTCGTCATCATTGTCATTGTTGTAGATGGGGTGATCATCGTAATCGTCGTCTCTACAAATAAGAAAGCAGGCAAGTTAGACCATCTGGTACCGGAATGATGACGATTTGGTATACCGCTAGGCGATCTTCTCAAAGGAAGAAAGCAAATCAGAAGGAATTCACAAACCAAATCGCCACCATACGAGCAACGTCGGGCGATCCCTTGTTCTTGAGAAAGCACTGCACGAATCACGCAAGGCCAGTTCGATCCATGGCAAGGAAGGACATCACTTACGTAGAGTCCAGGCTCATAGTTGTTCTCATTCATCCTCTCCAAAGAAAGAGTGATCCCCAGACCTTCCAATCATTTTCCCACCTCATGAAAAGAAATCCTCAAGGGAAATAACGAGCCTATCACGAGAAGAGCGTATTGGTTCGCACTGATGTCAACACATTCACGGCCGGCAAATCCCCTTTTACCTCAACACGGTGACCATGCTCTTCCAACAACCCATTGTCATCGACCCATCAACTCAAACACAGGCCTATAGAGCCCTGGACGCGTTCCAAGAAGCTTTTTCAGCACGCTTGGCTAGTGCAGAGCGAGGCAGCGGCCACTTGATACAGGCTGGGACTTGAACCCAAAGAGATGATGATGATGATGCCACAAGTTGCATTGCCTAACCAAAGAAACCTATTCAATTCATTATTAGCACACACACAATAAACACCCTTTTCATTGTTTGTTTCATTGTACTTGCCTTTTCCATATACACAAAGGCCCCTTGTTGTTGGTTACTGGAAGCCGAAAACCATGGTGTAGTATAGTTGAGCCGAAACAAACGCCAAAGCAGCCAACGTCTTGAAACCAAACTTGCCCTCTATGCAAGCTGACGCGTCAATGGAACCAATTCGGCTGCAACATTGGACTGTGAATGTACCTGTTGACAGCAAGCATAGAGCGGGAATAGCAACGAACAAGAGGCAGCAACGGTATCGCCATGGCAACCACCAACCACCAACCACGCTCATTCCTCAGCACTTGGACACACTCACTCTCTGACAATGCAAGTTCAGAACTACATTAACACCTCACAGCCAACAAGAGCACTCTTCTAGAATACATTACCTTGATCGGGATGTCGTGAATGGGATAAAAGCAGAGAAGGGAGAAAGAGAAGAGAAAGCGTTGTCTCAAGTCGTGGAACTACCGTCCCCAAGTTTAAATCCCCTACTGCTATTACACTGAACGCCACTCAATGACCCTATACACACCATCCACCCATCATGATCATCACCCTCACGATAGACAATAGGTGTACGTAAATAAAAGAAATGATCCTCACGTATAGCAAAAGGGTGTGTGCCGTTTTACACTTTACATGATAATGGTGATCCAACAACAGCCATTGCCTTACTACCAGGTGCCCAAACATCTATCTTTTTTTAATCAATCCATTCCAAAGTATCCTTTTTTTCTACATGCAGACGTTGCCCTTCACTTTGCATACATGTACCAATCGTGTTCCTCGTAATAAAAGATGGTATATATACACTTAAGGTCGATGATGGTCAAAGCCGTGATGACACTGTATCAGTGACGAATCAGCCGCGCTAGAGGAGTGCATACGATCATAAATGTCAAGGTTGCAGCAAAGTCGGATAATGCACATGCACCTCTCTTGGGAACCTTTGCCTCGTCTTGCATACATCGATTAGTCCAATGAGTGCATGGATGACAAATGATCCCATCACATCATTGTCACAAGTTTTGTTTTGGCCATCAGAGGTTATTGGTCTATGTACATATAACGTAATGCGGATTTTAATGTTGGAATAGGGATAAGGGGTTATATATCTTCTCTATCTAGGTAGTTGCATTAAGCACTCTAACATTCTGGATCGTAAGGGGGTGAAAAGGATCAGCGTTAATGTTATTGTGCCCACAAAATGCCTCATGACGCTATACTGAATATTGTAGGTGACATTGGCCAGATCAAAAAGTCTTATAGTAACATGGTGGATGATGTTGATAAGTGAAGGGAATTCCTTGATCAGCTGCATAATGTCAAACAGTCACGACGTTCATTGAACGATGGCAATGGGAGAGTGTACAGGTTTTGACCAGTTTTTTTCCACCGCTGAGTGCCGGTATTCTTTTCTTTCTTCCTTTTTGAAACATGTCCTACTACGAACGTGATCGCCCCAGAGGCATGCGCCGCCTTTATGTTGGTAAGTGCGCATTCGTTATCATCTGGTAGCTCTAAGGTCGGTATCCCTGATGACGAAATATAGGAAACTTGAACCGTTACGTTCGCGAGCGTGATTTAGATCGCATGTTCTCCAAGCTTGGCAGAGTGAGGGATTTGGAACTCATGGTATGAAGCAAACGAGATGAGATAGAGAATGGTTCTAGTATTCATGCATACTTTTTGTTTATCCAGTCTAGCTTTGCTTTTATTGAATACGATGTAAGTAAATCCATCATACATCCACTTTGTGCAGTGACTAATGATATGATTTGATTGGATGTGTAGGATCCACGTGGTGCGTGTCTCTAGTCTCTCTTTTTGTGATGGTGTTGGATTGTCGATTGCTGTATTTTGGGTGGCGAATATGCGGGAGGCCTGGTGAAAAAAGAAGGCGACACTTTTGACTCAACTACGAACGCTGCGTTCTCTATCTCTCTCTCTCTATTCATTTATCTGTCAATGCACTTCACTTTGCAGACGCCGAAGATGCCATTAGAGAATTCCATGGCACACGTTTGGAAGGCGATCGTATCATCGTACGTCATTATTGGTCTTTGTTTGGCTCGCATTCTTCCGATTCTAATCTGTTGTTATGTATAGGTTGAATTTGCAAAGAGCCGACGTGGTTACGAAAACCGTAGAAACGACCGTTTTGGTGAACGTTGCTACAATTGCGGTGAAATCGGTGAGTGGATGAATATGCATATGCTGGTTGAGAATCTTGACTAACGAATTTCTAAAACAGGACATATGTAAGTGATGTGCTCAGTATGGCGAAAGAGGATAGATGCAGGGATGCTCAACAAGTTTCTTTGTTTTCCATTCTAGTTCAAGAGAATGGTAAGTCTTTACAGCACTAATGGAACTAACTGAATGTGTATGCTCATACAAAGAATAATCCTTGTAGTTCTTTGCCCAAGGGAAGGTAAGCAGAATCACAATCACACAATCATTGGATGTTGCAGTTGGGTCACACACACACGCTTGATGAGTATGCTAAAAATGATCACCTTCTTTGTTTGTCCACAGTGGTGAACGTGCTATGCGCTTTGAAGAAAACCGTTGCTTGTAAGTGGATTGTTTATTATGCTACAAGTTTAAGGTTGACTAACACTATTGCAGTGAATGCGGCCAACCAGGTCATCGTGCCCGTGATTGCCCGTAAGTTATCAAGATTATGTGACGAGTCAAATGGTTCAATTTTTATTTACCCCTTGCATAATGAATAGTGATCGTGGTGCTGGTGGAAGTGGTGGCGGTGCATCCAGCCGAAGACGTTCGAGATCGCGCTCTCCCTCTCGTCGTCGTGATCGTTCGCGTTCTCCCCGTCCCAGATCTCGTTCTCCACGCCAACGCTCTCGCTCTCGTTCCCGTAGCCCTGCTAGACATTCGAGAAGATACTCTGGTGAACGTGAAGACCGTAGCCGCTATGAACCTGAAGATGAGCAACGTTATGAAGGCAATGGCAGTGGTAATGCCGACAATTATTAAACTTTGTATGAGGCGGCGATTGTTATGCTCTCTGGAAATGATCAACAAAACAAACACAAGCACAAGATTCTTGACAGATTCATTTAGAAGTTTCTGGCCTTTGCGAATAAAACCAAATCTTTCTGTCATACAACTTTTTATGAGATACGCTTAGATGCATGTATTACCATGTCGACGTTAAATCCCTTTCTTTCATACCATTGCCTACTTGCATGCATACGATACATAATAAACTTGGGTTCAAGTAGTTGTTACCCCTATTTGCCACAAGTAAAGTTACGATGGCCCGCTTTCTTTCTCTTTGCCATCGATTTATCCTTAACCACATTTTTATGCCGGCAGTGGACAATGCCAATGTGCCACACAGATACACTTGGCCCCTCCTCCCCTTTAATTTATCCCATCAGAATCCATAGGAGGATCGTGTACAGATTGGCGGGAATGATCAACAGCGTACGATACCCAAGAACAGTGATATATGAAAATAAAAGGTATATAAAGCCCATCATCAAAAGGAGATTTGCCACCATCATTCATCCATCCATTCATCTTTTTCTTTATTAATCAACATGGCTCGCATCTTGTTTACCATCTCATTGGCACTTGCTGCTCTTTCTGTCGTCGTCTCAGGCGCTCCTACCACTAACAACAAGCGTTGTGAGGATGGTGGCGATTGTGAAGTCTTCGTCGAACGTTCTGATGAAGGTAAGCGAGTTGAGGTGTCAAGCAAAGGCAAGCTCATTGATCATTGTATATGGATCTTTAGCTTGTGATTATGAATACTATGACGATGAAGATGAGTTCACCAAGCGCGATTGGCATGTTTCTCCCTACTGCATGACACCTTGGGAGTACGATGTCGGTAAGTGAAGCGGACATTTTACATGGTGGTCATGGCGGCTGATTTTTATGCAGTGCTTCGCATGTGCGACGATGACCTTGACGACCTTGAGGAATTCTATGAAGAGTTTTATGACGAGTTCTACGAAGACTTGGGTATGGATATAATACCAAAACATTCTAAATCATGCATTACTAAAGCTTTGATCATTAGGTGATGCCGTAACCAAGCGTCACCGTCGCCCTGTATTCAACACTTACGCCAACCTTCCCCCTCGCTGCTTCCCCTACGCTTATTACGACCGATGTAAGTAATGAAATAGGTTTCGCATAATGGGAGTACGTACTCAGCAAATTTGATAGTCCAAACCATGGTGGCAAGCTATGCTGTCAGAGGTAAGTGAGCTCATAGGGAGATGAATCTTTTATGTAGCTAACTCAACAAATTTAAAGATGCTATCACCAAGCGCACTTTTATCCCTGGCAACTATCACCAAGGCTACGGACATCATGGAGGAAACCATCATGGATACGGCCACGGCATGACCAGAGAAGGTATGTAGGAGTACAATGAGAAAGTTTTTCTTGTGGGAGGTGTACGTAATGACTGATTCAATGTTTGCTCATTATAATAGAGTACGAGGATTGGTTGGGTAAGCCGACAACGATTGTTTCATTGTTCACAATAACTCATTAATTTCTTTGTAGATGAGCACAATTAAGGCGGTTCCTCCATCAGCTATATACCTACTACCATCATGATGCGCATATCCTGCATTCCATATAATAGCATTGCATTGCTTTCATTTTCATTCCAAATAAACATTGGGAATCTTTATAATCTCATGATCGAATTCTTTATATCGTACTCCGGTTACTTGCAGCTATCTTTGTTCCACAAGGTCATCATGCTGCGTCTTACACACTCTTTGGCGTTGTTCGCTAGTTTCCTCGTTGCGTTTCACTTTTACACACAACTTGTTCAAGCCAATATGACCGGTTCTACCTTTAGACTCACTCTTCGTGAAGGCATTGTTGGTGGTTTTGTTGGTCCGACTCTCAAGTAAGCAACAAGTAGATCGTCAAACATGGCATAGCCTTTATTCATTCTGGTCATTGCATTACAGGAAAGTAGTTGAAATTAGGGGCGATGGCAGCAGTGGTGCGACCGTGATGCACATGAGCTTGAAGCCTGAAGCCAAGAATGATTATCTGACACAGTCTGGTGCCGTATCCACGTAAGTTGAGGGGGGAGAACTCTATAGAGACACATAGTAGTAGTAGTAGTACGGCAATCTGATGATGACGTTGGCGTGTAATAGTGAACAAGTGACATCCCTTATCGGCATGATCAAACAACAGCTTGAACAATTACCCGTTGAAGAGCCCTTTGGTAGCGAAGATATCTATGGATTGGATACGGCCATTATGTTTTCTGTGGATGATTTCCAATGGGCCAATGGTAAGTAACAATCTATCATGGCTTTATTATGCACCACGAGATGATGTCTGACGTGTGGTTATTATGAAAAAGGAGGAGGACCTGAAGGATGTACCGGTAACCAGGAGTCAACACGCAAGGCAACACCCGAGCAAAAGCAAGTGTTTGCAGAGTTGGTAGATATGATCACTCGTTTTGGTATGGAACACACGCAACCCGAAGCATGAATAAAATTATTGGGACACATCCCACCCTCAGCCCTCGTTCTTGTCAAATGTCCTAAAAAGAGAGACACACACTTTTTTACTACTACACGCACATGCGCACATACACACATACACCCCTATTTTACAATGAAAGCTACTTTTTTTTCTCTTTTCTCGCCTTCTCCTTCAACTTGTCTCCTCTCTTTGTTCTATTTCCTCATCTCTCTCTCTTCTGAATCATGAATGGCGACAGTGAGATCGCTGGTCGTATCGCAGCTGCTCGGCGAGAAGCAGAAGCATTAAAGGAGCGTATTAAACGAAGAAAAGAAGCCTTAGAAGATAGCACACGCAAGTAGATTATGACTTGATCCAATCCAGTCCTCTTCTAATGATAGCATTCTATAGTCCAAGAAATGGCCAAAGATATCGAATCATTGCCGCGTATTGTGATGAAGGCTCGCCGCACACTCAAAGGCCACCTTGCCAAAATCTACTCGATGCATTGGGGAGCGGATAAGCGGCATATCGTCTCTGCTTCACAGGATGGCAAGCTCATTGTATGGGATGCTTATACCACCAACAAAGTCCATGCGATCCCTTTACGTTCTTCCTGGGTGATGACATGTGCCTATTCGGCATCAGGCAATTTTGTTGCATGTGGAGGTCTCGATAATATTTGCTCCATCTACAATCTCAGAACACGCGATGGCCCTGTTAGACCAGCTCGAGAATTATCAGCACATACGGGCTACCTTAGCTGTTGCCGCTTCATCAATGATAGGCAAATTCTTACTTCGAGTGGGGATAAATCAGCTATGCTATTTGATATCGATGCTGGTGTCAAAACGGAGGAATTTGCAGATCATTCGGGAGATGTCATGAGGTACCTTGCATCCAATCTTTTCAAATTCCATGTTTAAACTAATCCATCTATCTATGTAGTCTTTCGATTGGACCCAATCCAAACGTCTTTGTCACTGGTGCATGTGATACAACGGTCAAAGTGTGGGATATTCGTACCAAGCGATGTGTACAAACTTTTGTTGGTCATGAATCCGATGTTAATGCCGTGCAGTTCTTCCCTAATGGTGACGCAATCGTTAGCGGCTCTGACGACTCCACTTGCAAACTCTTTGATTTACGGGCAGATACAGAGCTCTGCACCTATACCCACGAATCAATCCTTTGTGGTATCACATCGGTCGATTTCTCAGTTTCGGGCCGTTTGCTGTTTGCTGGTTACGATGATTACAATTGCAATGTTTGGGATACGCTCAAGGGTGAACGAGTGGGTGTCTTATCATCTCATGAGAACCGTGTTTCATGTTTGGGTGTGTCAAATGATGGCATGGCTCTTTGCACAGGTAGTTGGGATGCCACTCTCAAGGTATGCAATTGTTTTAGGATGGAAAGGATCGATCAATAACATCAACTTTGACATAGGTTTGGGCGTGATTGTTGACTCTATACCATGTATCATTCGCTTTTTTTATTGTCGTCTCCTCCTCCTCCTTCTCTTTATAATACACCAAGACGAATGCTACATGATTCACAGGCCGCTATTCTCGAGTTATTGCGTTATTTTGTAGAGGTACTTGAGCAAACATACGTAGTAGTATCATGTGACATGATCTTTTAGTCAAGGAATAAAGCTATCAAACAATACATTTTTCTACAAGGTGCGCTATTGAATGGCTTTGATAGGGACACCGTAATTGCCATGGATGCCACACAATGAAAGAGGCCAATTTCTCGGGCATGAATAATGGGTGTGACTATTTCAGGCAGGCACTTGGGGAGCGGCCATAAAATTGTTTGACGGTTGCTCTCTTCTTGATCGATCTCGACATTGACCCGCCATGGTAGCCCCGGAAGAAAAGCGACGCAGAATCGAACCTGAGAAACGCAAACATGTTGCACGATCGAGGATCTTCCAGCCCTTCCGTGCACTCGGCTACATTACCAACGATGTCCCATTCGTCGTCGAAACACGAGGTCAAGAGTTTTTCCTCACCACCAGCGTCGGCCACAACTTTCAAACGTACAATGTATGGCTCTATATATGGCACCTTTGTACAAAGAAAACGAGAGCTTATGGGTGTACATAATAGATGAACAAGATGCAGTTGCTCTTTGTCAGTCCTCAAACATCGGGTCGTATTACAGCCATGACAGCTGCAGGAGGTATCACCTATGTCGCTCATGGTAGCACTGTTAGCGGATTCAAACGAGGCAAACCTGTGAGTATTCGTATACAATGGTGATAATTCAATACTAAATGAGAGTTGTAGTTTATGAGTGTGGGTGAAGATCAAGGTGATTACGAGATTATCCAGATTCTTGTCCTTGGTCAGCATGTGGCTACACTTTGCGATGACAACGTACTCCGAATGTGGGATTTGACATCAGGAGGTAAGGGCTTTGTGTGTTTCCATGGAGACCATTTGGAGTCGTGGGACCTAATCTTATTTTAATTCAGATTTATACACTGCCATTGAGTTTGGTGACGCATTCACAGCAACAAAGATGATCCATCCCAGCACATATCTCAACAAGATCTTAGTCGCCAGTGCTCAAGGCACCATGCAGATTTGGAACGTACGTGTCAGCAAAATGATTTATCAGTTCAAATCGTTTGGATCCGCCATTACATGCTTGGAACAATCACCAGTGGTGGATGTGGTCGCAATTGGTTTATTGGATGGCAGCATTGTTCTCTACAACATTCGAATGGATGAAAGAATTGATACCGTTTATCAATCGGATCGTGTCACGGCTATCTCATTTAGAACTGGTATTTATCAAAGAAGCATGATCAAGAAGGAGAAAGTGATACTGATGGAGCCCGATAGATGAGGAACAAATGATGGCTACTGCCAACATGCATGGTGATGTTGCTTTATGGGATCTTGCCAACCGGAAACTAGCACACGACATGAAGGGCGCTCACTCTGGATTGGTGTCCTCGATCGCATTCTTGAATAATCAGCCAATCTTAGTTACTGCTGGTGCCGACAATGCTGTCACAGTAAGTATACATGGCATGGATGATGCATTTGACATGTTATTAATGCAACTTTTTATAGCAATGGATCTTTGAAAAGCACAATGCAGTTCCATTACCATTGAAGGGTCGTAGCGGCCATTATGCACCACCATCCAAAATCAGATATTATGGCTCGGACGGCAAGGTGATTGTCTCAGCGGGTCGAGATCAGGCACTTCGATGGTTCTCTACTGTTCGTGATGCACAAAGTGTGGAGATGTCACAAGGCCATATCGCAAAGAAAGCAAAGGACAAAGGTGTATCTTTGGAGTCGCTGAAATTACCCATCATCACAGACATGGCACTTGGTAAGTTGATATAGAGACCTACACAAAGGATGAGCAAAGAAGAGTACTAACGCGATATCATATATAGATGTTGCCAAAGAAAAGGAATGGGCCAATGTATTGACATGTCACCTGAACGATTCGGCTGCACGTACTTGGTCTACGAAATCGAAAGCCTTGGCTGATCATGCATTATTAAGCTCTGATAAAAGTTCCATCAAGGTATATGGTTGCTCTCTATCATACATGTGTGAAAGCATTACTCATAAGAATACGTTGTAGGCTGTAAATATCAGTGCATGCGGCAATTTTGGCATCATTGGTTGTGCTTCGGGACAAATTGAAATGTTCAACTTGCAATCAGGCTTACATCGAAGGACGTTTTCTGGACCTGAAGGACACAAAAAGGCGGTGACAAGCCTTGCAAGTGACTCCACCAATCGTTATTTGATCAGTGTATCAGTGGACAGAAACATCAAGATTTGGAATTTCCAAAACGGCAAAGTCTTGCACACAATCGCTATGGAATCACCCATCGTTGGCATGCAATTCCACCGCGACAACAACCTGATGGCTGTAGCATGTGATGATCTTGGTATTCGGGTGATTGATATCGAGACACAAAAGGTGGTGCGTGAATTCTGGGGTCACCGTAACCGGATAACAGACTTTGTAAGTGGATCAATCAATCAAGACTTTACGTGATGCTAACGTTTGCATGAATTTCAGGCATTCAGTCCCGATGGTCGATGGATCATTTCCGCATCACTTGATGCCACTGTGCGTACTTGGGACCTCCCATCCAGTACCATGGTTGATATCTTCAAGGTGGAAGATGTGGTGTCAAGCTTAACCTTTTCTCCCACTGGTGACTTTTTGGCTACAGCTCATGTTGATAATGTTGGCGTATTCTTATGGTAATTGTTGGCAAGGGATGGATGGTATACCATGGCGTGATTCTCATGTTTTCATTTTACATTAGGGCCAACCGCACACAATTCGCCAATGTCTCTCTACACAGCATAACGGATGACGATGCGGCCGAAGTATTGGCATTACCAGCATTAGAAGGCTATGGTGATGAAGGTAAAAAGCAACACATTAAGAAAGAAGAGGATGTATGGATTAACATGCCCCCTTGCATTTAGATATCGATGAAGAGGACTTGGAACCACCAGCTACACTGAATGAAGATTTCTCAACTGTTGAGCAGTTGGCTGATGATATGATCACAATGTCGCTTGAACCTCGTGCCAAATGGCATAATCTCTTGAACCTGGATACCATCAAGGTAAGGAAAACAATGTTATTTCAAGGATCCGTATTAATCCAAGGTGGACCTTTATAGCAACGAAACAAGCCAAAAGAGGCTCCAAAAGCACCTGAACAAGCACCCTTCTTCCTACCAACGTTGCCAGGCGCAAAAGCACAATTTGATCTTTCGGATAAAATGGACAATGATGATCAAAGCAAGACTTCCTCACGCCGTGTCCACCTTGGAGAACTTGATGTACGAACCAAATTTGCAAGATACTTGGAAGCGGGCCATGAAAAGAGTGATTGTAAGTTGCCACATCGAAAAAGAAAAAGGGACACTATACTAACTTTTGGATACTAGTTGCTGAATGGGTCGCCTATACAAAGTCCCTTAGTCCTTCTGCCCTGGATGTTGAGATTCGCACTATGCCTGTTGAAAATGACCTCTTTTATCTCAATGCTTACGTTGAAGCCATTGTCTTTATGTTGCGATCGCGCAAGAACTTTGAAATGGCCCAAGCATGGCTTAATGCATTCCTGAATATCCATGGCGATTTAATTATTGCAAATCCTGAAAACGCCATCCACAAAAAGTTAAAGGAAACCTTGAATGTCCAAACGGATGAGTTCAATCGTCTCTCGGCACAAATCCATTACGGCCTATGTCTCATTGATTTCGCACGCAAATAGAATTACTTCGCACACGCCATGCCATATATATATTCTCTCTCTCTCTCTTCTGCATTAATTCAAAAGTAAACAATCATCCCATTTCATCATCATCTCATTTTCTCATGCTGCTTCATTGTTCAATGGGTCCACCCCATAACACTTATGGCTCCTTTAAACCCGAACGTACATCATTGAGCTAGTAATCGTTGAAAGATCATACAATCAAGCGATGGAAGGGAGGGAAAAAGCATTCGTATTACGTTTATATCTACTCAGTAAGATAAAGAAGTATATAAATATAGAGAATAAAACTACACAATAATACGGGAGAGCGCCTTTTGCTTGAAAACTTGCCAAAGCCTTGTAAACTGCTCACTGACGACATAGGCTATTGGACTTCCTCGTTTGTACAGAATCAAGAAAAAGAGGGTCACCGTCAAGATATTTACTGATGCATGTTTGACGGCGTCCTAAGTAAAAAGAAAAACCCATCCCCCTGTTAGTATCATCATCAACCCTCTTTGTTTTTCAACCAACTTGCCTTGATAACCCATTTCCAACTATCATCTTCATCATCCTCATCATCTCCATCGCGACGTGGTAACTGAGAAGTGGATCGTGCTGGTGGTTGTTGCTGTGCTGATAATGGTAAGGGGGTAGGTGCTGCTGAAGCTCGTCTTTGTTGGTCTCTATCAGCCAATTCTTTTCGAAGATCATCGATGCGTCCATTCAAGGCAATGACTTCAGCTTGCAATGATTCCAGAGCTCGTTTTGTGACAGGACCCAATGATATGACCGATAATTCAGGGGTAGCTCGATTACTCGTCGTTCGTAATTGTTGTGTGTTTCGTGCAGTGGCAGTAGCTGAGGAGGATGTGCTATAAGCGGGAGAGCCTTGAAATGCTGGTAAACGACCCATCAAAGATGCACGTTGTTGTTGTTGACGTGGAGATAGGGCACGACTTCTTGGTCGACTGTGTCGTGAAGAGGAGGTAACTTGATCATCATCGTCATCATCACTGCTACTAGAATCATTGGCCATGCGTTGTGATAAAGAGGATCCAACAGGAGGAATAGGTGGTGCCCATGGATTGGTATCAAGAGGCACATCGGGTGTGCTACGCAGCTTATCGGGTGTTGGTGTGGATGAATTGGAAGGGGTATAATACCAAGATCGTCTTTGTTGTTGTTGTTGTTGGCGAGATATCGGTCGGCGTGGTCGAGGAGGTGCTTCTGGTAAAGAGAATGCTTGTACTTGTCGAAGATAAGCACGTTCTTCCTCATCCACACTGGATGATTCATCTATTTTTGCCTTTTCTAGTCAGGGAATTGTTGTAATAAAAAGCGCTCCACAACCACCACAACCAACTTGCCTTCTTGGATCATCATGTTATCATCATCCGTTGTTGTAGTCGTCGTTGTTTCCTCATCATCCTCATCCCCCACAGGTCGTTGTCGCATCAAAGCAAAAGCATGAATGATTTGCTCAGCTGTTTCTCTCCCAGAATTGCGCTTGTATGCCTGCATTGATAAAGAAACAGCGTTACAGACCCAGCTATCGATCATGCCGCTCTCCCACACTCATCATCATTACTTCGGTAGCTGATCGTAACAACGTCTCGGTATATCGATGCTTCGCCTCCAATCGTTCCATTCCTTCCAACTTTTTCCATGCATCCCTATCAGATAGGACCCATTAATCTCTATGCAGCATACACATCACATGTATAACTCTCCTACCATTTAGCTCTGCCAACCATGTCAAATATTCCGGGTCGTGCAGTATCGATATCCCCGTGTGTCACTTGCTTGTAATACGCATAGAGCTATTGTACAATGTCAATGGGTCTTGTAATGAATAAAAGGCACCGGTGTGTTTCACTTACCTGAAGCTTCTCTTCTCTTGTCGGTTGAAAGGTTGACGTGGCTGGGAGATGTTGGACAATTTGCAGTGCCTTGTTGTATCGTTGATTGATATAGCGTTCAGAGTAATGTGAGGGGAGGACCGTCATTGAGGAGAGGTGTGTGTGTGTGTGTGTGGTTGGGGGTGTTTTGAAAGAGTGAGAAAATAGGAAAGAGAAGAAGATGGTGATGATGATACAGTGCAATCTGACCTCAGTATCAATAACCTAAAACGGGTGGTTTGGTGCTATCAGGGATGATTCAACATGGGTGCCACCGCATGAATCTACGTCTTTTTACGGAAGATGACGGCCGATCTTGACTACCGTTGTTAGGGAGATAATCGTTATGGAGGCTATCAATCCTATCTATACACACAAGCTCTCTCTCTCTCTTATTATGCATGCTACTACTATCGGGTCTCCTTGTTGGGCACGACAATGAAAAGCTTGTACAACACATCAACCAAGCAAACCCCATCCTCATGTGACAAGATGGGGTGATACACTGTGGTGGTGATGGTAACGTTTTCTAGCATCATAGGGCACGCTTGATGACCATCAATTTGTTCCTTGAATACAAAAGTACTACGTGTGATACGACATTTTCAATGTTTATTACAATGTATGTGCATTCATTTACTACATCATAAAGGATTCCACACACTCTATCATATAAAGCATGATTGAGATGGGATGATCATAGCACACCAAGAAATGGAGGTTACATTTGTCGGCACAATGAACCTTGATAGGCTGTCTTGCAAGTCCAAATCTTGGGCAGCACATGTCTACACACGCTTCTCCACTCTCCTCACCGCGACCAGGATCCGCGTCTTTATCACCAACACAGTCAACCCAAGATGACAGCCAAACACCACACTCATTGTCACTCAAAGTAATGCGCCTGTCGAGACCCCTCTTGGCAACCAATGCATCCGTCTATTACGAGTCGTCATCTTATAAACCGCTAGTCGAGGGACTGGAATCGCTCAACATTTCAGACCTCACTGCATCCCACCCGGTGGATACCCAGCAAGATCAGCTCGAGATTAGGGACTTTGGCCTTAGTCAAATGCTCAAGTTGCCTTCGTCGTTTGGCAATATTTACTTGGGGGAGACCTTCAGTACACTTGTCAGTATCAATAACGAGGCCCAGCAACTTGTTCATCAAGTCGGCGTCAAGATTGAGTTGCAGACCTCTTCCCAGCGCTTTAGTTTATCGGATACCACCACCACACCACGACATTCCTTAGACGCACAAGCTACCCATTCGGTCAATGTATCCCATGAAATCAAAGAATTGGGTGTGCACATCTTGGTTTGCTCCGTTCATTATGTCACTGAAGGTCGTCGTCGTCATTTTCGTAAATTCTACAAGTTCCAAGTATCCAATCCATTGGCTGTCAAGACCAAAGTCAACAACATGATCGATGGCCGTGTATTCCTTGAAGCTCAACTACAAAATGTCTCAGTGGGTCCGATGTATCTCGAACGCATGAAATTTGATCCATCAGAGCATTTCACTTTTACCGATCTCAACACAATCGTCAACGAGAAGGAGGAGGATGAGGAGGATGGCAACCAGAAAAAGAAGAGTGTATTTGGGGACCCTTTCATTCAACCACAAGACGTACGCCAATACCTGTATATGCTTAGCCCACGTGATCCCAACAATGATCGTATGGCACGCACAACCAATGCTCTCGGTAAACTTGATATTGTATGGCGTTCAGCTATGGGAGATTTGGGGCGATTGCAGACATCACAACTCACTCGAAAAGCACCCTTATTGGATGATGTGGAAGTACAACCATTTTGGCTGGAGAAGGATGAACCTGCTCAGGTGCAATTGGAAATCCCATTTCAGCTGGGTATTCGTGTACGCAATCATTCAACACAAAACATGCGATTGGTATTATCAGCCGTGAAGACCAAGATGGGTTCAGTATTATTGAGCGGATTGAGTACCCGATACTTGGGTGAAGTGGGCCCAAATCAGACGACTGAGACACGGCTCGAATTCTTTCCTCTTACACCAGGATTACAACGCGTGGGTGGTTTACGAGTGGAGGACCAATTGACAGGTTACACAAAGGAAATCGATCATCTATGTGATATGTTTGTACAAAAATGATGCAAGTAAAACCCTCTTTCTCCTATTTTTGGTCAAGCGTGTCGCGTATAGCCATGTAGACCCATGTCATAGTGTGTGTATGTGTGTATGTGCGTGCCGTAGTATTATAGACGTGCGCTATTGTGCAACCCTTGTCGTTTTATTCTTTTAAAGCATGCATGAATTTCATTGATCCAAATCTTTTTTCCTTCCTCTTCCACTCTTTTATTGTAAAATCATGGCACACTCCGTTGTCAATCCTCCTCCCACCGACAAACAACCGTTTCCTCAACGTAAACCGGTTTCTAAGGAAGAAGGGCAAGATGTCATGCGACGTATGTCTGAAGACTCCGTTCGCCAACAGCAAAGAATCCAACAACAACAGCCTATGGCTGCTGCAGCTGGTGCTGGTGCTGGACCAACAAGTCAAATGGCTGATGACAGCAACAAGGTCGAGATGATTGAGTTTATTGAAGGAGTCCGTAGCGGAAGACTTCCCAACAATGCGCAAATTGAACACTTTTTGGATCGTCTTTTGAATATCCGTGCCATTCAAGAACGACAGCACCTTATGTCAGCTGATGGCCAAAGACTGCTAGCTGATATTCAAGAATTGATCCAGACATTGAAAACAGCTCTCTATGTCAAGAACCAAGATCAGCTTTTCCAATCATTGTATTATCATTTATTCAGCACTGATTATCAACGTGTTCAAAGAGGTCAAGGTAAGTGACGTTTTTGGGATGAATATCTTTTCAAGCTAACATTCAATGTATCTAGGTCAAGGCCCAGATTTGACAGGTGGTGCAAGTAAACAAGAGATGAAAGAAGAAGCTAAAGAAGGTAAGCGAAAAAAAAAAGCACGCAAGCTTATAGATGCTTATATGGAGCAAATGTAGGCGGCAATGCTATGTACAAGGTGTTCAAGTTGGTCATCATGAACAGCGACTTTCGAGATCAGCTGAGCGAGCTCATGTCGATTGCTCAAGAAGTCTTTAGCGACGCCAGCGGCAAACTTAGCGGCTCTATGCAAAAGATGTCACAACAAGTGGATGAGCAAGGACAACAACTAAACGAGCGTTTCCAAGACATGGCTAACCAAGGGCAATCCCAATTGGATGAGGGTGATTTTGATACTGGCAAGGCAAAGCAAAGTATCCGCAGCCGTGTTGACGACGCCAAACAGCAATCGCCTCAAGCTAAATCCAAAGCCAAACAACAAATGCAACAACAAGGTCAACAAGCTAAGGATTACGCTCGTCAAAAGTTCCCACCCGAAAAGGTGGATGACATTGTGGATCGACTCAAGTCGGTGCTTGGTCAAGTGCAACAGCATCCTGATTATCAACAAGCCCTCGATACAATCTTCAGCCTCGTTCAAAAGTGGAGCTATCGTGCAGCCAATGTCACTCAATCCTCTACTGGATATGCATCACAAGTCACCGAGGAGTTTCGATCAGACCCCAGTTGGTCAGCAGCTGAACTTGAGCTCAAGACCATTATCGAAGATTGGGCTCAAGGCCGATCATTGGATCCTTTGTTGCACGCTGTTGAAACGACCATCAATGATGTCACCCATGATCCTGAGCTGAAACAATGCTACAATGAGGTAAGACAACATCATGCATACTCCATCATTCGTGTCACTGACATCATTCGTTTAGGCTACTCAATATCTCCGCCGCTTAGCAAAAGAGCCAAACTATGCGATTTCAGATGAATCCACTGAAGATGGCAAATACATGGTTGAGCGTGTTCGACAAGTGACGGAGGGTCGCTATCGTAGCCATGCCGACTTTTTGGTTTCCGAAGGCAAAGCTTTCATGCTATCAATGGAACAAGATCCAATGGCACGTGAAATTGAACAACGCTTCAAGAAGATCCACAATGACTTGTGGTTGGATGCGTAAGTGACACATCATCATCATCATCATCATCACGTCTTCTTTTCACAA
Source organism: Lichtheimia ornata (assembly GCF_029851405.1). Taxonomy (NCBI): domain Eukaryota; kingdom Fungi; phylum Mucoromycota; class Mucoromycetes; order Mucorales; family Lichtheimiaceae; genus Lichtheimia; species Lichtheimia ornata. The sequence continues at coordinate 462,428 of NW_026695321.1, forward strand.
GCTAATGCCATCATGAACAAATGTAGTGATGGAAATACAGCCTTCAAGCCCAACTTGCTTACCGATATGCGTTTGACATTGATTCCAGCAGCTATGGAGCTCATCAAGTTCATCCCTGTTCCTGCTATTGAATATTCCGACAGGGAGTTTGACGTGGCTGTCGAGAATGTTGTCCTTCCCGGTGACACTTTGCTACCAGGATTTGTCGAAGTCAAGGTAAGAAAAGCATTGTTGATTGACGCATACAAGAATATGGATACTCATGTGAATACTTGATTATGATAGATGGATAACTATATCAAGTTTAGCCCATACAGCGACATCACCAATGCTAATCAGCAATCATTCTGGATCAAAATGACCGAGATCAATACTACCATCCCCGATGTAAGTGAAATTTTTCCATGGGTCTATGTGGTATTAATACTCGTTTGACAGGTTGTGTGGTATTACAAGCGTAAGAAAGGTTTCCCAAAGCTGTATGATCGTGGCGTGGCAACAATCACTGTAAGTAGTACTGCTTATTATCTTTTATTGTATTCAAGGAGAGTACTAACAAATGTTAATGAAGATTGGTGGTCGTCGTCGTAAAGGAATGACTGTGGATACGCAAATTATCAGCGACACCAATGATCCTGTACACACATTCCGTGTAGCCCATTGCAAAGCCCACATTGACCATCTCAAGGTGAAATTCAAGGGCAGCCGCCACAAGTAAGTTACTCAGCTCATATCATCATCACGCATGATGGATCATTGACATCATTTAATTTCTGTAGTCTTTTGTATCGTACATTCCAACCTATGGCTACATCCATTGTCAAGCGACAGATTGCCAAGGCTGTGGAAGCCAAGATCATTGAGACGGTGGAAAAGGCTGATGCCAAACTCACCGCAAGCATGATGCAGAACTATCAGGAAGCATTGAACAAGAACGCCTCTTTGGATGATCTTGCCACTAGGAACGCTGCTATGCGTGAGCAACAGCAATTGCAACAACCCACACAGCAACAACAACAACAACAACCCATGTCGCCTATGGCGCAAGTGACTTCAGCTGTGGGTCAACGTGGTGGTGCACAACAACAAGCTGACACTACAATGCCAATGCAACAACCCACTACGACTATGCCACGCCCAAGTTTGACTACTGGTTTATTCACGATTTTGAACCGTAATATCAAGACCAACATGGTGCGTAGTCTTCAAGATCAGCAATCCAAGCATCGTCGACGTAAGGCTGAAAAGGAAGCTGCACGAAAAGAACGTGAACAACAGCAAGCAAAGGAAGAAGAAGAAAAGGCTCGTGGTGCTGGTATGGGTGGTATGGGTGGTATGGGACAAATCCCATCATCTGCTGGTGGTGCCGAAGGTGGTCCTGCCGGTACTGTACCTGTTATTGTTGGACAAGATGGCAAGATGTACATAGCCAACGAACAAGGAAGGTTGGTACCAGTAACCATTGCTGGAGAAGAGCAGCAGCAACAACAACAACAAAAGAAGCCTAGCCAAAAACAAAAGCAACGTGGCAAAGGACCTTCGCTTGGTAAACAAGGATTCAACAAGGTTGCTGATGAGATGGGAACTGGTAACCAAGATATTGGTCAACAACAAGCTACCGCAGCTGCTCCAAACGTCATGTAATCATGATGATAGCCCAATTCTATAGCTTTTATTCCTTCAACTTTTGCAATCATATGTGTTATAGTGTAATAGTACTCCTTAGTAATTCATAGTAGCGTATCCATCAATCAGTATTATATCTTATATAAAGGAATTGCGTATTTGCTCGACGTTACGTACCTATGTGGGATCGTCTCATATGTGTAATCTTGCTTTTAAATAAGGATTGGGGGTTATCTATGCATGTCTCATCCATCCTGCCATGAAAGGTGAGGAGATGACGTGAATTCAGAGTCAGAGAGGTTACGCGTAAGTAATTTCCTCACTCGTTCTTCCTTTACCACTTCACGTCATGGCCACCAAATACAGTTTGCCCAAGGGAGGCTTCAGTTTTGAAAACTACGCAAGGTAAATTGCATAGCGACCAGTGTCATTGACTTGTCCCTCACACTCATGTGTGTGTCTCCTTGGTAGAAATAAGGCATTGGAAACTAAGGGTGTGCGACCCCCCAAGGCAACCAGCACTGGTACAACGATCGTTGGTGTCCTCTTCAAGGTACAAACCACCACCTTTATTGATTGGCATGAGCATCGACTAAAGTACATTGATAGGATGGTCTTTGTCTCGGTGCTGACACGAGAGCAACTGAAGGTCCCATCGTGGCTGACAAGAACTGCGAAAAGATTCACTACATTGCACCCAACATGTAAGGAGGGGGGATTACGACAGCTACGATGAACGTTCTATTACGACACAAGTGACCAACCAACGCTTGCTTGCCTCTTTTTTTTTAGTTATTGCTGTGGTGCAGGCACAGCTGCTGATACCGAAGCTACCACCAACTTGATCAGCTCCCAGATTGAATTACACAGCCTTTCCACTGGAAGAAAGCCACGTGTCGTTACTGCCATGACCATGTTGAAGCAAATGTTGTTCAGGTATTATCATCATTGTGGGATGCGCGCGATATAGCTATCAGTGGATCTAATCATCGACACTATGGTCACATGATAGATACCAAGGACACATTGGTGCTGCATTGGTGTTGGGTGGTTTTGATGCTACTGGTCCTCATTTATATACGGTCTATCCTCACGGCAGCACCGATAAGCTTCCCTACGTCACTATGGGCTCGGGTTCGTTGGCTGCAATGAGTGTCTTTGAGAGCAGGTGGAAGGCTGATATGACGGTAAGAAGGATAAAAAAAAGGATGAAAAAGAGAGATCACATGACCCATACCCTTTGTTTACCCCTTTAGCGTGAGGAAGCTATTGAACTCGTCAAGGATGCTATTGAAGCCGGTATTTTCAATGATCTCGGTTCCGGTTCCAATGTGGATGTGTGTGTCATTGAAAAGGACAAGACCGATTACTTGCGAAACTATGCACGACCCAATGAGCGTGGCATCAAGGAGCAGAGCTACAAATACCCCAGAGGAACTACTGCTGTATTGAAACAATCCATCACCAACTTTGTTGATGTATCAGAGGGCGATGCTATGGATCTGTCAATGTAATCAGGATATGCATTAAATCGATTTCTTTTCCTCTGCTGTATACTCGTTTGTTTGGTTCTTTTGGATTAAAACATGTTGACACATTGTGGGAATAATTATTGGATCGACATTCTCATTCATCCAATTTACGTGGGCAATGACTCTTTTAAGGACATGGCGTCATCATCATCATCATCATCACATGGATAAGAATACGTGCTACGTAGTAACTTTAGCTATGATACAACCATTTCCACCCCTCGGATACATTTACGGAAGACCCTCGATATAGAATGATCATTAACAAACTCATGTTGATCATCGATAACCAATGTATTTACAAAATCCCATTCACCCAACCCCTTGCCCAAAAGTCAAATGTGCATATTCTGGTTGCGTCAGTATACTGTCAACGTACATCAATAATGATCTGAGCTAGGGCCCAGACTCATTCTTGTATGCTGCAACAATGAAAGGGCCAAAGTCCTGTACATAATGAGTCTAGTGCGCTTTGTTTGTATGTGCTGTGTGAATTCCCAAAATATGAATGCCAACAACAAAAACGAGATACACGAGCCACTAAAGAAGTGGTGGTGGTATCACCTTATGATATCATCAAATCAACTACACTTTCCTTTAAACGATCCGTGCCCCATGTTGTCGGTGACCTACGCTTTTTCCCTCCTTATCACCACACACACATACACCGCGTTATGGGCTTGACCGAATTCGATGGCTATTTTGTTATCCATCCAACCTTGCCACCAGAGTTAGCCGAAGCAGTAAATAGTCTTTGTGCCTTCCGAAACAACGCCTATGGAGATGGTGATTTGAACAGCTTTGATTCTGTGGTGCATCATTTGCATGGAAGACCCTCAGAGCGAACATGGGCCATGTACAAATCTAAAAAGGATGGGACGTCAAAAACACCTTCGGTATGGTGCCATTGGAAATTATCCAACCAACGTGTGTCACCACGCAGTCATGCACAGCGAACAATACTCGAGTGGGATCGAGAGGAGCGATTCAATGATTACATGTATTGGGCTCAATACGTCGTTGACTTCATCACGTTGTTGGCTGAGAAGCAGTACGGGATCAAAATCAGTGGCTTTACTGGCAAGATGACTTGGGAAGGTATGTAAAGCATGGTCACGTAGCCACAAAGCTTTCTCATATATAAAGATACAATAGGCGTTTATGATGATGAAGATCAAGGGATGCTGTGTGTGGTTCCACGTCAAGAGCTGGAGACAACAGGTTTTTACCCGGATGACTTTTTACCATTGGCAACTCCTGCTAGCAGCTTGCACCATCATGCGTGGTGTGATGATCAACTTGAAGCGGCCCCACCTCCCAAAGGCAAACCATTCTTATCTCGTTTTGCTGTTCAAGCTCACGTGCAACCGGCTCAAGCCATGGAATTGGCACGTCGTGCAGATATGGAGCTCGACCAAGGTGTGAGTCGAGGTGGCTATGTCCTTTGTCTCGATGCTTTGCCTACCAAAAAAGACACCGTAGTCTTTCACCTTCATCATGAAAAGTCCCATGTCATCTATTGTTCTCAAGACCCACTGCTTTATGACACGCAAAAAGCACTTGCAGATCCGATGTATTTGGAAAAATTGGCCATTGTCGATCGTAACCCAGCAACAAAAGATGAATTGTCAACCCCACCAGTGTCTCCTGATTCACCTGTCACTCAAGCAGAGACAACAAGTCGTTGCTGTGTCGTATGCAAAAAACGTTTTTGTGGGCCTGCTGGGCGTTTAGCAGCTTATTGTTGGCCCCATGGATATGCTGATTCCTATGCTCTTGCCATCTACTGCACTCAATGTACTCAATAGCTTTTCACACGTTAGCGAATTCGGTAATGCCTTCTAGCGCTCATCAACCCCACCCCCCTGATACGATTATACCACATGCTTCATCTAGTAAAAATGCTTTTCTTCATCCCCATCACACCATTCATCGAAAGTGATATGAATAATGCACATCCTCACTTGAAGGCTTTTAATCATGACATTGTTGATCCTGATCATCCCTTATATCCATATACCATTTCCCACATCAATCAACCAGACAAACAAAGAGTACATGAGAAATCGATTGTGAATGTATATTTGATTGAAGACAAAACATTACAACCATTAGTCCTTGAGCTTCTTGGTACCACGGAGCAAACCGGTTCTTCTGGCAGCAATAAGACCGACCTATGATAATCCCAAATGTCAATACAAAGAACCAAGAGAAGCAAGCAAGCAAATTTGATATTACCTTTTGACCAGCAGGCGAATCACGAGCCATAGTAGAAGCCTTACCAATGTGCTGATGGTTACCACCACCGTGAGGATGGTCCACGGGGTTCATGGCAACACCACGAGTACGGGGCCAGTTGTTGCGCTTGGCCTTGGCGGCATGGTAAGCACGACCAGCCTTCAAGAGGGGCTTGTCGATACGACCACCACCAGCAACGATACCGACGGCAGCACGGGAGGTGGAGGGGACAACCTTCTTGGCACCAGAGGGAAGACGAATACGGGTCTTGCCATCTTCACCGTGACCAACGATGGTAGCATAGTTACCAGAGGTACGGGCAAGAGCACCACGATCACCATACTTTTCTTCAACGTTGCAGATAACGGTACCTTCGGGCATGGAAGCAAGAGGAAGAACGTTGCCAATGGTCAAGCTGGCCTTCTTACCGCAGTAGACGAATTGACCAGTGTACATGCCTTCGGTGGCAATGAAGGTCTCAGTGCGAAGCTTGTACCTGCAAAAAGAGAATACATTGTGAGTATACATGTATATATAGGATACAAAAGGTATATGTTAAATACATACTTGTAGGGATCGCGGAAGACGACCTAATAGGAAGATACATAAAAAGCCATCGTTAGCATGGAGCTCAGCATTGGGGAGACTCTCTATACAACCATACCTTAGCAAGAGGAGCACCACGGCCAGGATCGTGAATGATCTCCTTGACGAGACCACGAATGTAGCCATGACGTTCAGCATAGTCGGCAACACGGAATTGAGCGGCACCCTTACGACCAACAGTGTGGGCCTTGAAGATGCTGCCAGCACCCTTTCTCTGTGCACGAATAACACGACCCATGTCTATAAGATTGATATCTGTTTAATCCATCCATCCATTCATTGATTCATCCATTAAATCCATTTCACGTATTCATCCATCCATATTCTCTCTTTTTGCCCTTGTGTGTGTGATGCTGACCTTAGAGAATCGAAAAAAGAGACCGTACTCTAATGGCGTTGCACACTCCTTTGAGTACACCTCTCACTCCTTCCCCACCAGATTCAATTCCCGCCCGAACTTGTCTCACAGCAACAACACAATGACTTTAATTACTACGAGGGTGACATGGGCATTTGACTCGGGCTAATATTACCATCACCCGTCGAATCATTCACTAAATTCACTACCTCAAGCCTTTGTGCCAATCGCTTGGATCGTCGTTCTGATCCACCTTCAAGGAGTTGTATCTCTGCATCCGAATCAGGAATGGCACGTGGAATTTTGACAGGCACGTTGTCATTGTCAATAGCCACTACATATCATATATACATTAATGAGCTATACGTCCCTATCTTCTTTCTAATAAAAGACTTACCAATCGTGAAAAATCCATCATTTGTAAAACGGGTCTCTGTCGTTTGCAAGTTTTCTAATAGCCATGGATACGTGATGAGCATCCGCTTTTCCTCTTCTTCAATAAGTAACCTACCTGATTCCACGCTGACATAGACTTCCATGGATGATGTATAAGTTCGTGATACAATAGATCGAATAGTCACCACATCACCGACTTTGGTTGGTGTAATAAAATTCAATGAATCCACACTAAAAGGAAATGCTATGATGATCAATAATGGGTACGTATATACGATCCACAAATCTCACCTTGCAGTCAATAAATAAGCGCGAGCCAATCGATTTGCACTGGCCAAAGCAGCAGCTTCCATCCAAGCGATAATTTGACCACCAAAAGTAATACTCAAGGTATTGGCATGTTGTGGCATCACCAACTCGACCAATTCGGCAAATGTCACCTCCATCTTTTTCTCCTCAGCTGCTTGTTGGATCAAGGTTGGATCGGTGGAATACCTTCGCTTGTTGAGATGTAGATCATTGGCAACGGTTGATTGGAGCACGTGGTCATTCACATCATCATTGGCGTAAAGAGCAGGATGAGATCGTATCTGTGCACTGCTATAAGCGTCGTCGTGTTCTTTCAATCCCTGAGACCAATCTCGCATCAAGTCCCTGATATTTTGAAGGTTGGTTGGCTTTTTGGCAAAGCGAGCTTGTCGACGTTTCTCAGCCATCTCGTATCGCTTTTTCTCCATGGCAGTGTGTGGAATGATTTCGGGAACACGTGTCGGCAAATGCTCAATCAGGATGGATCCGAGATAGGTCTTGGGGTGGGGTCGTGGCGATAATGCAACAAATGTCAAATACGCATGTGCAACAAAGAATCGTTCTCCCGTCAGAGGTGTCTCTGCTTCCACTTTCACGCCCACCTACATAGTAACAAATCATTGGTCACTTGCTCCATTAGGCAAAAAGGATATACAACGTACCTCCATCGATGTCTTCCATGACTTGTTGACAGACGCCTGGATGGTTAACTACCATACGCAACACATGAGTTGATCATTATCAAGAAGGTCATCATCATCATCAAATGACTTACAATGTCGCCAATTTGCACTGTATGCAAGAATGCCACATCATCCACAGATCGTGTTACCTATCGTAGCCAGCAGTTGATGAGTGCTCATGTATACATGGACAAAAGTAGTAACACAAAGGACGTACACATGGTGCCAATGCATGACGTTTTGCTGCTATGCCTGCAGCTACATCAATCCATCCCAATATGGTACCAGCGTTGGCCAAACCCTATGCAAGTTGGTGAGTCAACCTTGATGCCGATGGTGCCAAGATCACGTTACTCACTTTGGCGTTGCAATGCTGAGCAGCAAGTATTTCTGTCATGGTCACTCGACTTTGATGAACAGGCTTCGATGCGACACGCTCATGGCCAGCTGCAATGTAAGGATCGGGTAACAATCGAGGAATGAGAGGGCGAGCAACAAATAGAAGCGTCTTGAGCCATAGCGACCGTATCAGTTCGAAGGCTGTTGATAAGATAGGCATTATTGGCGGTGTGGGTGACGAGACATGCACGCTTGCTTGAAGAAAATCATCCTTTTTTTTATGGAACAGATCCATTGGCTTACAAGGTCCCACTCTTATGCCCAGCAGCTGCAACACTGAATTCATTGTTCGACCCTTTGTTGTTGTTGACTAGATCATAAGATAAAGAATCATCATTCATTGTTACAAGAAGTTGAATAAACATGAAAGAGAGGTCGTTTAAAAGAGGTCTACATGTGCTTTATTGATGTTAAAGAATATCTTCTGATCAGTGTACTAAGTACTACTCTAATCCTACATGATGTGCTGTACCAGTAGTTATGGTAATGTCATTACCCTTTTGAGTGCATAAAAGACCACGGGATTCCTAAACAGCTTATTTGAGTAGACCGATTTCCACATTTGCCGGCTAGTTCTCTCTTGTTCCACTCGCTGTCAAACAACTAGCGACGATCGCTCACACCTCACCTTTGAGCACCAACCGACATTATGGACGCTGATACCTTTGGGCCTCGTGTCTCCAATTCCCTGTACGCAGACGATAGCATGCTTGTGGATCACTTCTCCATGAATGACAACACGCGCCATGTCCCCACTGTAGTGAAGCATGCTGAGGCAACTTCCGAATCAGACGACGTCCAAGACAACATGTCGATCGGTAGCTTGGATTATCCTGATCTCGAACCAGTACTTTACGATTCGCCAGACCGGCACTACTGGTCAACACCCGAGCGTGGACAAGTCGACTTTATGGTGGGAGATCCTTCCGTTTCATCATCATCCAGGCAACATCAGCAACATCCTCCATCATCACCATCCAAGACATCAAGACGCCATCATTCCACATCAACTACTCAGAAACGACGTGTCAATTCGTCATCAGAAAAGAGTCCAAAGGCACAAAAGACATCCAACAGCAACAAAAAGGGAAAGCATGTGATGCAGCCGGACAATGTGATGATGGAGGATGATGAGAATCCCTTGTATGAAATCGAGGATATTGTGGGTCACAAAGTGTACAGAGTAAGTAGAACAATGCCGTTGCACAGCATAATGCATATGGGATATTGATTGGTATATCATCAACTAGAGTCAAGCAGTCATGTACGAGATCAAATGGAAGGGCTATGATAGCAAGCAGAATACATGGGAAATTGCAAGCCATATTCATGAGTAGGTTGTCCTGTTTCCATCCCTGTTACAACTGTTTATTGATATATGGATTATAGAGATTGCCCTCAATTATGCATCGATTATTGGAACAAACAAGAGAATACGCCCATTCCCAAGAATGTACCTCGATCAAAGCAACAACAAAAGCAACAATCATCACACACCACCAAGTCCTACATTGAGCGATTACAAAAGTACAACATTGACAACGACAGCTTGATCCCGTATTATCGGAAACAAGGATACCGATTAAGTTATGATTTGGACTTTCCCACACCATCAACGAATTGGAGGAAGGAGCTGCGTGTGATTCATTTCGTCCAACGTGTCAAAAGCACAGATCAAATACTAGCCTATGTCAGCTGGTAAGTTCTCAAGGGGGGGTGGGCAAGAGATGTCTCCCTGTTTTTACTAACAGCAGAGGTGGGATAGGATGAACAAGAAGAAAACAGTGCACGTCATTCAAGAGTTACATGACAAATGTCCTGATATGGTATGTGTTTTATCCTTGTATGTGTGTATGTAGAATGGATGGATAGTAATGCGTGTTTATATGGCTTAGTTGATCAATTATTATGAAAGTTGTTTGACGTTTGCAGGATCGTGATGGAGTACGTTGTCCCTGACAAAATAAAGGCGGCGTTACCTCCTCCTCCTCATCCACCCATTATTCACTTGATGACCTCCTTTTTCTTTCCCTCGTATCTCTCTCCTCTCTTTTTCTCTCTCTCTATCGCCCTCTCTTTCTTCCTCATCCTCATTCACACACACATCTCTATCTCCTTCACTTGCCCAACTTGCTTTATCCACAATATTAATACTAGCGCCCAAGACAAATGACAACGTGGATAGTGTCACGCCTTGTGAGTTTCTCAATGAATATATCATTTCAATCAACATATCATTAATTTGTTTCAAGTTTGGGGAGTCTCCATGGACTAGAGCTCTTTTCATTACTATTGTGGTGCAAGCTGTGCTTGGTATCACTCTCGAAGCTGTCATATTCAATTATCACTCGACATCCGTCAACCTCATATACGAACATCGTTTACAAGAACTCAGTCTACTTACTGCTTATGCCAATGCGCGCTCTTTACTCGTCTACTATTCATTATTTATCATTGCACAACTCTTCACGCTGGTGCTCGTGATCGATGCGGTAATACAAAAACGTCTTTGCACCTGCTTTCTTCAGTTCTCCTCATACGCACACACAACCCACCTCTTCTTTTGCATTCCAATGACTCGTAGATTTACCAAAAGAATACCATTGAGCTGATTGCACTTGCTGTGTTCGAGGTCGGCATGAGTGCCTACTCCGTCATTCAATACCACCAATCCACAAGCTTGTTCAGCGACGCAACAGACTCTGCAGTGGTCACTTTGTTGGGCGATTCATTAGGCACGTCAAGATGGGCCGAGGTGACACAAATATGCATCATGATTCTGAGCACAGTGGCTTTCTTGTTCCTGGGATACAAGCTATACCTCGAGTTTGGATGGCACATTTACAAAAAGATTGGAGCTGATTTGGCTATGCGAGGTAAGAAGGATAATGGGGATACCCTATTTCATCATCGCTCATTGCCATGGCAACAAACATCATACATAGACCGTTACAAGATGTATCAGATCTTTATGATGCTTCTCAAATTCGATTTTTTCTTTTTCCTCGGGTTCTCGGTTCAATACTTGGCTTTGCTCATCGTAACATGGTGGCCGGAAGCAGATACAACAGAAGAAAGCTCTGAGCTCATTGCAAAATTGGTTGAACACATCTTCCTCAGCTGCCTCGTCACAATAGCCATGTTGTTGCTTGCATACTCTGGCGTAAGTAGAATGATCAATGGATGGATGAGTTGCTGTATACGACAATACCATTAACACAATGATGCGCTTCTACATTCAACGTAGCTTCGACGTGAATGCAAGGCCCATTTGTACATATTTATGGCTCTCTCCCTGGCAAGCACGATTTACTTTATCCTCACATTGGTCCAAATCTCTCAACAACCCCAACGCTACATTGGATCCAAAGCGTTCTTGACCTTTTTCCGTAAGTGACATCTTGTTCTTCTTCGACCATCATCAATGACTGATGAGGTTCTTTAGTGTGTGTGGACATTGGTTTGATTTTGGTAAGTTGGAGGATGTGTACGTATGGCGTGCATCAACCCATGCAAAAAATCTTACATAGCAACCCCCACCACCCCTTTTCATTCTTTTCTTAGGTCACCGTGCCCATATCCATTCTATGTCTCCGTAACTTTAACCAAGGTTTGATTAACCACAGTAAGTTTACATCCAGCATTGACATTTTCTTCCCCTTTGATGGAACATGCCACTCACCAAGATGATCTTAGTTTCACATGCCACTGGTGCTGCCACATGCTCCCATTCAATGTCACCGCTTGGTGGAGAAACAGGAGAAGAGAAACCCGGTCCTCAGCGATGGTCCATCGAATGAATGAATCAACCCATTTACATACATACATACAATCATTGTTCTGCCACCTTTGTCATTTTTATACAAAAACAACACCCACAAAACTACGTACATGATAGATAATGAATTACTGCTGCTATCCTTATAACAACCATAATATCATCCTTACTACATCCTACCATTAAAGAGTTATTTGTAATGCATAATTGTTACTATGGTTCACGCTGGTATCCTCTTATCCATGCATCTGCTTGTTACAATGGGGACGTGATCACTTTTGCAGCAATCCCGTATGATCCTGCTGAATCCAAAAACTAGTTGACATCTTTTACTCCGATCATCCTTTCATGCATTCGAATGATGGCCCGAGCGCAACGCTTTACGCATACGCAGACTTCTCACTCTTGCTGTATCATGATCGATTAGCAGTCATCGGTGTAAGATTTCCGTACCGCTATTCCAAATGAATCATACAATTGTGTGGACCATGCAATTAAAAAAACTGGTAGCAATGATATCCTAAACAATGGTACAGGCTGTGAATGGGTGGTGAGATACAATCACACGACCTCATTTCATCCTTGTGGAGTAATAGCAGGCTGCCTTGCTTGTAGCCTATCATTGCCGAGAAAGAAGATTTAAAAGTCAGGGTAACGAAGGATTCTATACTATGGCATGAAGCCAAAAGACCTCTACCATCCACGACACATGATGCATCAGCAGCTGTCAAAAAAGAAGCAGTCCTGGGGATTAGGTTTAGGTTTACCAATGCATTACCATAAACAGATACAAAACACAAAACACAAAACAGATACACAAAACAGACACAAAACAGATACAGAAAACAGATGACGGAGTATATATTACATTGGAAACAAATTTTGTACAGGGCGTAAATGAACGCAATGTTTAAAAGAAATCAAAGCTATGTATAACGAGGAATATGTGAAAGAGCTATTAAATCAAATCAAGTTCTACTTTTGGGGAGTATATATGATGTGTTTGTAAATATGTATATCATGTCGTCTATTGAGCAAAGGTGGCATCGGTTTGGAAGTCAATGTCCAACAAGGGGAAAGAGCCGTCGTTGCGAGCGAGACCTTCAACAAAGACCTTGGCACACTTTACGTTGGTGAGCAAAGGCACCGAGTAGTCAACAGCCATACGGCGGGAACGGTAACCTTGCGAAACAAAAGTGGCAGGGCGGCAGAAGCGGTTTTGAGAAGGCAAGTTGATGTACATGTCGATCTTGTCGTTGGCAAGATGCTCATGAAGCGAGAATTCGGGGTCGACTTGTTCATCACGGCCATCAAGACCCTTAAGATGCTTGACAGGGATACCATTTTGCTTGATGAATTCGGCGGTACCTTCGGTGGCGAAAATGCTGTAACCAAGGGTGTTCAACTTGGCAATCGAGGGGAGGAGCTCTTGCTTATCCTTTTCAGAACCAATGGAGAACAAAATGTTCTTCTTGGGAAGCTTGAAGCTGGTAGCCAAAAGACCCTTAAGGTAAGCCTCATACTTGTCCTTGCCAAAGCATGCAACTTCACCAGTGGAAGCCATCTCGACACCCAAAACGGGATCAGCACCTGGCAAACGAGCAAAGGAGAATTGAGGAACCTTGACAGCGACATAGTCATTGGGCAAGTTGACCTTGGGGTAAGGAGCAACATCCAAGCCAAGAATACCACGAGTAGCCATCTCAATCAAGTCAACACCAATAACCTTGGAGACGAAGGGGAACGAACGAGAAGCACGAACATTGCATTCAATGACCTTGATCTCATTGTTCTTGGCAATGAATTGGATGTTGTAAGGACCAGTGATATTCAAGTTCTCACCAATGAGAGCGGTGGCATGTTCAATCTTGCGAACGGTCTCAGGGTCCAAATCTTGAGGAGGTTGGATAAGAGTAGCATCACCAGAGTGGACACCAGCATTCTCAACGTGCTCGGAAATCACGTGCATAACCATCTTGCCATTGATAGCAACAGCATCCATCTCGATCTCCTTGGCATCTTCAATGTACTTGGAAATGACAACAGGGTGCTCGTTGGAGACATCGGAGGCTTCCTTCAAGTAAGAGTCGAGGTTTTCACGGTTGTAGACAGTGTTCATGGCGGCACCAGAAAGGACATAGGAAGGACGCACAAGCACGGGATAGCCAACAGCATCACAGAACTTTTCAGCATCCTCAACACTGGTAAGCTCACGCCATTGGGGCTGATCAACACCAATACGATCCAACATGCTCGAGAACTTGTAACGATCTTCAGCGTTGTCAATCATATCGGGGGAAGTACCAAGGACGTTGACACCTTGACGATGCAAAGGCAAAGCAATGTTGTTGGGAGTTTGACCACCCATGGACATGAGCACACCGGAAGAGCTTTCGACCTCATAAATGTCTTTAACACGCTCCATAGTGATGTTCTCAAAGTACAAGCGATCAGCCTCGTCGTAATCAGTGGATACAGTTTCAGGGTTGTAGTTGACCATGACAGTCTTGATGCCTTCTTGACGCAAGGTACGAATAGCACGAACAGCGCACCAATCGAATTCAACAGAGGAACCAATACGGTAGACACCAGAGCCGATAACCATAACACCCTTATCCTCGAATTCAATGTCATGCTCAAGAGCATTGTAGGTCATGTAGAGGTAGTTGGTGTAAGCAGGGAATTCAGCAGCGACTATAAATGTCATAGTGATGTTAGTGTTAAGAGCATTATTAAAGGTAAAAGATCACACATACCAGTATCAATTTGCTTGACGAAGGGAGTAATGCCATGGCTCTTGCGCAATTGGCGGATGGAAAGCTCCTTGCTCTTGAGTTGGGAAGCAATTTGGCGATCGGAGAAACCAAGTTGCTTGGCAGCACGCAAAGTGTTGGTAGGGATGTCTTGTTCAGTGAAGGATGCAAGGGACTTTTCCATTCTCATAAGACGAGCGAGCTTGTTAAGGAACCACTTGTCAATCTTGGTCATTTCCCAAATCTTGTCCACAGAGTAACCCTTGCTCATGGCATTGGCAATAGCAAAGATACGGCGATCGGAGGGCACAGTGAGTTCACGATCGATCTCATCATCGCTGACAATGGTGTTCTATAATAAAAAGGATTTCATGAGTCATTCATTCAAGCCTATATATGTAACATGAACGATGATGCTTACCGTATTGAAACCAGAGAAGCTGTAATCAATGGAGCGGATGGCTTCTTGGATGGTCTCTTCAAAAGTACGACCAATGGCCATAACTTCACCAACGGACTTCATGGCAGAGCCAAGAGCAGTGCTGACACGGTTGAACTTCTTCAAATCCCAACGAGGAATCTTGACAACGCAATAATCGAGGGAAGGTTCGAAGCAGGCACAAGTCTTCTTGGTGACGCTGTTCTTGACTTCGTTCAAAGGAATACCCAAACCAAGCTTGGCAGCAACGAAAGCAAGAGGATAACCGGTGGCCTTGGAAGCAAGAGCGGAAGAACGAGAGAGACGAGCGTTGACTTCAATGATACAATACTCCTTGGAGAATGGGTTGAGGGCGTATTGGATGTTACACTCGCCAACAACACCCAAGTGACGAATGACATTGACAGCGGTGGTACGCAACATGTTGTAGTCTTCATCCGAGAGAGTTTGCGAGGGAGCAACGACAATCGATTCACCAGTGTGGATACCCAAGGGATCAAAGTTCTCCATGTTACAAACAGTGATGCAGTTGTCGCGGCAATCACGGACGACTTCGTACTCGATTTCCTTCCAGCCCTTCATGGACTTCTCAATCAACACTTGAGGAGAGGTGGCGAATGCCTTGTTGCACAATTCAACGAGTTCTTGTTCATTGTCGGCAAAGCCAGAGCCCAAACCACCAAGAGCATAAGCAGCACGGCAAATGACGGGATAGCCGATCTCCTTGGCAGCAGCAAGAGCCTCTTCATGGTTGATGGCAGATGCGGATTGAGCACACTTTTCGTTGATCTCAAAGAGAGCTTGGGCGAACAAGTCACGATCTTCGGTGGTGATGATAGTGTCGATGGGAGTACCAAGCACCTTGACACCAAGACCCTCAAATTCATCCTTGAGCTTGACACCAACATTAAGAGCAGTTTGACCACCAAAGGTACAGTAGATACCATCAGGCTTCTCTTGCTTGATCACCTTGCGCACGAAATCAGGAGTAACAGGCAAAAAGTAGACCTTGTCAGCAAGACCCTTGGAGGTTTGGATGGTGGCAATGTTGGGGTTGATCAAGATGGTATAAATGCCTTCTTCCTTCAAGGCCTTGATAGCTTGAGAACCAGAGTAATCGAATTCACCAGCTTGGCCAATGGACAAACCACCAGAGCCAAGAACAAGCACCTTGTTGACCTTGACACGGGGATTCTTTGCAACATTCTCCTTGATATCACCACCGGGCATGACAACAGGTACGAGCTTGCCCTCTTCAACACATTGCTTCACAGTGCTGATATAAGTATCGAACAAGAATTCAGTGTCACGAGGACCAGGAGTGGACTCAGGATGGAATTGGACCGAGAAGATGGGCAAGGACTTGTGGATGACACCCTCATTGGATCCATCATTGGCATTGACAAAGAGCTCTTGGAAGTTTTCGGGCAAGGTGGTGGCATCAACAGCATAGCCATGGTTTTGAGAAGTGATGTAGCAGCGACCAGAGAGCATGTTGGTACAAGGGATGTTTTGGCCACGGTTACCATACTTGAGCTTCATGGTCTTGGCACCAGCAGCCAATGCGAGCAATTGATGACCCAAGCAAATACCAAAGATAGGTTTGTCACCACGCTCAAGGACTTGACGCAAGCGCTTGAAAGTAACCTCAACCATGGTAGGATCACCAGGACCATTGGAGATGAAGAGACCATCATAGGAATCAGCAGGCTCAGCAGCGAAGTCATAGTCCCAAGGAACAATCTTGAGCTCGACACCACGGTTGACAAAGCAGCGGATTTGGTTGAACTTCATACCAACATCGACGGCGAGGATACGAAGAGTACGACCAGAAGGAGTCTTGATGGCCTTAGCAGCTTCGGGATAATATGTCTTGGCTTCCTTGAGGGAGACTTCAGCAACCAAGTTGCGCTCATTGGGATCAACCCATTCAACGTCTTGATTGTTGAAGAGAATCTTGGAAAGGAGCACACCTTCTTCACGGATCTTCTTGGTCAATGCACGAGAATCAATGCCGTACAAAGCGGGTACACCTTGTTCCTTGAGCCATGCACCCAAAGAAGACTTGGCAAGATAATGCGAGTAGTCCTCGGTATAATCACACACAATCAAGCCAGCCACGTGAATGGCGTTGGATTCAAAGTATTTGGGGACATCCTTGAGGAGCTCATCCATTACGGTGCGATCGGGCACACCATAGTTACCAGCCAAAGGATAAGTCAACACAAGGATTTGGCCACGGTAGGACGGATCGGTGAGGGACTCGGGATAACCCACCATACCTGGAAACTCATTGTTACACAAATGGCACATGGAAATGATAGGTTGCATGCATACCAGTTTGAAAAACACATTCACCAGAAATGCTTTTGCCTTCAGCACCAAATGACACACCTTGGAAGGTGGTGCCATCTTGCAAAACAAGCGAGGCAAGTGTGGCATTCTTGAGATCCTCAACAGCGGTCACTGGACGAAGAGCAGCAACCGAGAGAGTGGATGAAGTAGTAGATGAAGTAGGCAAGATGCTTGGAGCCATGATGATAGAATGAGATGGATATGCAAGAAATTAAAAATGCAAAATGTACAAATGCCTGTAGATCGCACAAGATAATTAGTGGATCAGTTGACCATGTGTGGGGGGAAAGTGTGGTGCTGTGCCTGCATAACCATGACAGCTCAATGAGATCAAATAGGAACAATATTTACTTGTTAATGCGAATAGGTGAACGTGGTTTATTCTGCGTAGGGTATTCCGAGGACCGTCAGCCGAACAAGCTGAAAAGTTTCATAAGTCAAAGAAGCTCTCTCTTTTATACCTCGCTGCTCTGTTTGAAAAAATTTTTTTCACTCCGTTTGATAGATCGGTCTTGCCGCAACCCCAATCAAATCTCGTCATCCCCGGAGATACATCTGCTGGGTTCCTTGTGTCAGTAATCGATGATGTTTGTTTCTTTGATCTTTTATCACAGCCATCATGTACGTGCGCATACACATTGACATGCGGTCATTGTGATCGTCATGATAAGAAAAACTCAATCGTGTAGCTTTGCCACAAGCAAGTGAAAAAAGGTGGCCATTGAAAAATGTGCCTAATTCCTTGGAGAAGGTTTTGGATCCTCGGACCTGGTAGCTGCCTATGAAACAAATGAAATCAGAAGCGCCGTATACTTTTGCCGTCACTTCTTTCATCCTTAATCCCGCGCTATTTCACCAATCAGCCGAAGGAGAATATGAATTAGCCTGTTCCTGACACATGACCCACCTTGTTGGATATCGGAACGCTGATTGGCGATCCAACCGATAGGATGAAATATCCCTTTTAGGTTGATAAGCCTAATAGCATTGATTTCATCACACCCCTCTATCTAGTTCTTGTGACACTTGTCCACTCACCAGCCAGCATGATGATTACTTTTGGCACTACTTTGGGTCGCTTTTTCTTTTTATCCATGCATGTTAATATGATTCCTATCGAGGCTTAGGCTAAGCCTATAACAAATATGGCATCTTTTGATCTATACGACGACGACGTAGTAATGTACGCTGCATGATGGGGATCCATCTTTTGTGCAAGCGATGATCCTTTCTATTACTGCTTTGATGTCCTTTACACTACAAGTAATCGGGATGATAGAATTCGGTATGTGTAATGTATTTGGTGATGGATGTGTATTTATGTATGCATATGTTGATATGTATCATGGAAGGTATATTTTCCCCCACACAGCAATGTCAAGAACAAGGGAGCAGCAGCTATTGGGATGCGTACACAATTGCTCTTTTTGTATGTGATGAGTAAAAGACATCAAATACGTGGAACCTGGGAATGAGATGTTTGATGAGATGTGCACACAAATGGACACAAGTGATGGGGTGCGACAGGATTGCCATTAGCGTCAATAATTGGCGTCCCTCTCCTGATTCCGCAATGACTGGAAATGGCTTCCCGACATAATCTCTTGATCATGCATGATCACCAACAACAAACAAATGCCTTTCTCATGTGTACCCACATGTTGCTTGTTTCTTATCCTTCGAGTGCTATCATCAAATAAACGACAAGGTACTTTGTGAATCTTTAGAATGGCATGATGTCTTGCTCTTGTGGTGACATAATACCCCAGAGGTTTCAGGAGGGATAAATGAATCACACTGGAACAAAGGGAAAGGGAAAAAAAGAAAGAAGCACAATGTGCCATGGTCACGCTCACCCGACATACGCTCATGCTTATCACGGCATACCCATGCGGTTGTGGTGGTGGTGCTATGCTACTACTATGGCAGGTGACCACTCGTGCTGCGTGCACAGGTCGTTTTTTTTGATGACGGGTACTGATCAACATGCTTGTTGCATCAACATTTTACAACCACGACACTCACAAAGCGTCTTGGAGATGATTTATATACGTCATGTATGCAACGATACGAAAACGACCGGTTTTTAGAATCGTATACGTAGCGGGCATGGAAGAGAAAGCGGCACAGCCCGATTGATAGACCCCATTTGAACCATTCACTCCCCACATACAAGCACGCACATGGCAACAAAAAAAAAAGTGGCACAGGTTTTGATATCCACACCATCACGCGGCAGGGGCGGATCTTTTTGAATTATGGTCAGCTGCTCTTGCTGCATGGAAGGCATTCAAGACACAGCACATTTCTATACATTTTGTGTTGCCCCAATGATGGGCTACAACGACAAAAGGATTCGTTATCGTTCCACATTCTTGTCAATACACAGCTTAAACGTAAGCAGTTTCAGGTCGGGCGTGAATAAAGATCTTGGGGGGAACGACAAGAAGGTTGACTACTAACCACAGATTACTAGCACCGATTCATATGCATTATGCAACAAAGTACATGTTTCTCAACAACAACAACAGCCATGCACGCTTGCATTTGCATCGCTCATCATCATCAAACATGCCATCATTGATCTCTTTCTCTTTTTGTTGATGAGCATGAATAACAACAATATACAAATAATGGTACCAACTCCGTCAGGATAATGTTATTAGTCCACAAGGCTTATCCAGTGATGACCAACTGTATTGTGGGTAGTCGGATGGTGGTGGTGTCACAATCCACAAGAACCCTGCTATTCGATCATACCGCTCGTCCTTAGCATATCGCTTAGTGTCTCCGCTGCTTGGCTATATGACGATGCATTACAATCTTGATTCGTCTCAACCATAAATACATGCACACATCCCCTTGGATGGCACACATCAACATAAGAATGAACACTATCACGTGTGGGACAACAATAACAACACGTAGAGTGCAAGGATAGGTTTGGGGCGGATGATTTGGGCGTCGTTCCGTATATGATGATGTTGTGTGTTACTTGTAAAAAGAAACCGCCCGCTCTTGTTTGGCCATCTGCATTGAATATCAAGCTCAACGTGGCTCTTTGCATGTCGACAAATAAAGTTTGGCTTGCAAACACAAACCTCTTAATACGCAAACTTGGGGCCACTCAAGTTGTCATCGTTCTTCTTGCTTGTGCTAGACCATGGCTATTAATTACTTGCTTTTCGGGTGCGGAGTCGGTCGCCATGTGGTTGATTTTCGATTGATGTCTTTGAGCTGATCGGCTTCTTGGATCCAAATTTATTGGCAACATTGGGGAGCAGAACAGAACATGACCAATAAACAAGAAGTCGTTGGCGGAGAAAGGGGATGAAACAATCGAAATTACTACCGTCACCAGGGCACAATGATTTCGACCTTGATAATAGCTCTATACTTGTAAGAGCAACATCATTGCATTGTTGGCAATGTTCAAGTTGAGGATTGATGCCGACACGTTGTGTATTGAAGGTGGCAACAATGAACACGAAGCAAGGGTGGGGTGAAAGTACAGCAAGGGGAATGGCTTTATTTGGTTCAAGAGGAAAATGGATGGCACACAAAGAGAGCGGACAAAAGAGTCGGTCGCCCATTCATTATTATTCCGGTCCGTCTTGTATCACGTTGTGTAACACCTTTGTAGTTGATTGGATATATAAAACGGGTCCACTTCGTCCATGGTTTTACTTGACTCTTTTTCGACACACATCCGCATACCCTTGCATTCACTCTTGCATCTACATCCTCTCCCCCTTCTCTTTTTGCATTCAAGACCGAAAAAACCATGCCTGTGCCTGTCGAATATAACTCTGTGCGTCGTATGAGCATTATCACTGTCCCCAACCAGGACATCAACTTTGAGTAAGTGTGAAGGTGTTTATGAATGATCGCATCAAGCTCTTTGACACATGTACACCATCACCTTCAGTGCCTATGACTTCCAGTTGTGTGCTCCCCAATCTGATGTCAAGGATGCCTTTGAGTCCCGTGAGCTTGAAGCCTCGTTTTGCCGCGACTTTTCGTGCTGTGGTCTTGTTTTGAGCGATCTTCATGATTTGTTACAACATTACGAGGAGTGCCACGTTCGTTTGGAGGAGGATGAAAGCAGCTTGTATGATGACGACTCTTCAAGCTTTTGGTCACCCGCTTCATCAGTACCTAGCAGCCCTACTTTGGATGATGACAGCACTGATGCCCTCAAGAAAAAGGCTGCTGCATACCTTTCGGATTTGTACAACTCCAATAGCACTACCTTGTCGCCACTCACACTTGCTTGCCCAACAAAGGAGGATGATGTTGCTGGCAACTTTGACTCCATTGCTACCCCTCCCCTTACCCCCTCTACACCTACTGCCCCAAGCAGTGCCTCAAGCGCTAGCTCAGTTGTTTCAGATGAAGCACCTCTTCCTATTACCGCTAACAACAACACATCCGCTGCTAAGAAGACTGCTGGCAAAAAGCGCACCTATCAACAATATGCATCCTCATCCACTCCCACCGCTTTAGATATCCTTACCCAATCAGCTGCCAAGAAGCTTGCTATGGCTGCTAATGGCGAGTTGCCTGCTCCTATTTTGACTGATGAAGATTTCCTCGCTCAAGCAGGTGCCCTTCTTGCTTCTGCCAATACCAGTAAGTGTACATACACATCTTTGTTATGTGATACAAGCCGATGCTGATTGTGTCATTGTTGTATTTGTGTGTGTTTCCAGATGCAAACGCCGACAAGCCTTACAAGTGCAATGTGCCAGGCTGCCAAAAGGCGTACAAGAACCCCAATGGGCTCAAGTATCACAATCAGCATGGTCACTGTGATCTCATTACCGATGAAAGCGAAAACATTGCTTCCAAGCCATACCAGTGCACTATTGGTGATTGTGGCAAGAGATACAAGAACCTCAACGGCTTAAAGTACCATATTGAACATTCTCACATGGCTGCTTTGAACCACACTCTTGCCAGCTTTGGTAGCTCCTTGTTTGCTGCTGCACCTGCTTTTGCTGCTGCTGCTGCTGCTGCCCAACAAGTCGACAACAGTGCCAATCCCACACCTGAAGCATCTCCTCAAGCATCACCTGTCATGTCGGCTGCTTCTTTGGCTGCATTCTTTTAATCGCCCACGTCTCACATACATCCACATGCGTCGTCCTATAATGCCATCCTCCTTTCATCTCATCCGCTACCACCTTAAAAACCTTATTCTATTCCTGCGCAACTTTTCATGTCATCCACCTTTCTCTCTCGCTATTGTAAATTCTCTCTCTCATAGTTCTCTTGCATCTTTATATCTCCTTTTTGCTTCTCACCAAAAAAGTTATTTGTTTTCTTTTCTGTATGTAATAAAAAAAGTACTGTATTATTACTCTCAACATCCAAACACACGTCCTCAACATGGAATCCAACCACCACCGCGGTTCATGTGCAACAGTAACACAATGTGTGACTCTCGTATTGAATTTCAGCACAAACAATCTGTTTAGAGAGGGGAACTACAATAGAGCTAGCCGATTTTGGAAAGAACCCGCAGTTTGTTCTCAAGCCTTTTGGCACTTGGTGCAAGAATCACCACACTGGCAACCTACAAAGTGTGTTCAGTACCACCACACGCAAAAAGGCATGATAATCAACCTTATTTACCTTGAGCAGTGGCTATATCCGGGAGGAAAAGACATACGTGGTATATACGGATCAATCATTTCCATTATACATGGCATCACAACGTGCACACACAAACATACCTTTGCAAGGACAACCTTCCGAATGCATAGCCTTGCAATGTTGGCAGGAGCATTCATTTCCACATTTGCACGTGTTGGAAGCGGTGCAACTACATATGTCAAAGGTGGTGGTGGGGATGAGTCAAGCGGACATAGGGGATCACAAATCATACACTTACGGGCAAGTTTCTGGTTTACAAGGGCAACCCATAGTTAAATGTCAAGTATATTGAAAGAAAAGAGGATGAGGAAAAAGTATGGCAATGCTAACCCATGCGTCGTTTTTATAAAGCTTTTACTTTGTTGTGTCAAAATCAACATGACGACGACGTTGGGCGTGCGAAACCTTTGTTTTGCATAAAAGCTCTCTTCCTACTGCATACCCATATGTACAAAAACAGCAGGTATTCGCAAACCTGCTTAATGTTTATGCAAAACCCAATGATCGTTCTTGGTATGTATACGCACACTTTCCTTAGGCTAAATCACAAGACGCACACATCCGGGTACGTCTGCATGCAGTTGACCTCGCATCCATGGCTTTATGGAATTATGACGACTTGTTGCGTCTTTTAGGGTTGTTCCTTCTTAAACACTTGGCCAATCACATTTGCACACAACAAGCTCCCTTTCCCTTTACACAAAATTGATGCAAAAAGAAACATCCTAGCTCCATTAATGAGTGCAGCCCACATAGCAATACATGTTACGACACGATTTTCAACCACCAACACATGCTATAGTAATCATGATGCATGCATATGATAATCAAGCCCAAGCTGGATTTAGTTGGATTGGGTACTTCCCCAATTCATGTTGCTTGGCACATCATGGTTGGTGTGCATTTTGTAAACAACACCGACAAAGACCACCTGAAAAAGGCAGTTGGGCATTGGATGCATTACTGTAAGCAAGAGCAAGCCGCGTCATGAATTGTAACACATTCTGTGAATGATCGAATCGGCGACAAGGTATTGTGCTATCTTTCAAGAAGGAAAAAAGCCCGCCATGATTATTTTGCTTGCTAATCACCAATCTCATTTTTGGATCCTGAAAGGAATGGATACGCTGCTACAAGCATGCTACTATGGATGAATGCACCCTCACTCATACGTCCATGTTGATGGGATTAACAAGCATTTGAAGACATGGTTTACCCCCACCAAAGTAGTTGGCTTTGTGCGATATTAATGTATAAAGTACAATCATCAAGTCCAATTGCCCCATCAAGTAAAAGCCCTGCATGGATTTCATGCGTCCACCTGGCACCTTTGTAGCACATACAACGACAACGACCCGGTTGGGCGGGAAGCTCTGTGTCTTCTTTCAAAAAGAGAGAGAGGGGAAAAGCGATCTCAGCTCTATCAATATTCTTCCGTCCCAATCTTGTACGACACAACCTTAATTCTTTTATTCTTCCTTTTGTCGTTCCCTCAGCAGCGGCCGATCTCGGAGACAAGCACAGAACAGACACTTGCTGTCAAAACGTGATCTCACATTCACACACTCACATACATCCTCCAATAACACATCCATGGTTACACATCCTTTGACAACCTGTCAAAAGCCATCGGGAGTACAACGTCGTTGTCAATAGAAAAGTAGTCTTTCATTAACAAGTCCTTAAAGATGTTGGGGATTAAATTCCTTATTGACAAAGTGGATGTCCGACTTCTTCCGCATACCCCACCACCCCGCTATTGACAACCTGCCCATTCATCATCATTATCATCACCACCATAGCAACGGCGGTTTCCATGACGACCATTTTGATGTATCCCAAACAACCCTCCCACATTCACTATACCAGATGCTGTAACAAATCGTGTCCTTTTTTCGAAAACAGAATAAATATAGCAATACAATATAGAACTTTTCTGAATATGTACAATAACTAGAATGGCACAGGTGTGGATGTACGCTTGGCAACGGATGCTTGGGTGTGCTTGTTTGATAATCGATCAAAGACATTGTTGTTGGCGGTGTTGATTCGGGTATATTGATATGGCTTTTGAAGTCGAGAAGAGGATGGTGGTGGTGGTGGATAGTCATTGTTGTTTGTAGTCGTCGTAGTGGGTGTCTCTGGTGGTGAATCAGGGATCACAAATTGTTGTTGTAATGGCGAAGGTTGATGAAGATGAGCAAGTCGATTGCTTTGCGGTGTGGGTGCTGCTGCTGTTGCTGCATCATTCAAGTTGAGTTCTCGAAGAGAGAATCGTCGACGTGGTTTATTGATGGGTTGCTGTTGTAATGAAAATGCACGACGACGACCTGCAAATGTTTGAGCTACCGATGGTAGGTTTTGTTGCTGTGTGCGATTGTACATGGTCGTGTTGCTATCCGAAGATCGACGTAGAGGCAATGATTCAAGTAACGCTGCTTTTGCGGCAGCCGTATCAGATGGTCGTGGTCGTGGTGAAGTAGGTATGGGACGTGGAATAGGTGAGGGTGGTGTTCCAACAGAATGTTGTCCTTTGTTGGTAGCTGACATCAATCCTGCTTGCACAAATTGTTGAAGGAATTCTTCAGGGGATGCCATTGAACTACGGCGTCTTGTAGCTGCTGCCATGGATACAGGACGCTCAATCAATGATTGTGGTCGTTGGGGACGTAAAGATGGGGAAACACCAGAGGCCGAAGAGCGGCTATTGTCGCGTTCCATGGGTACAGGCGAATGTGAACCACCACCAGGTCGATCAAGAACATTGCCAACACTCTCATTGTAAATTTGATCAAAAAGATTGCCGAGCTTCTCTTCCACACGCATGTCAATGGCTGAATCATCATCATCTGCTGCTATGGCTGTGGATGCATTTGTTGGTGTCGTGGTATCATTATCATCGTAAACACCTGACATGGATGATCGACGTGATCCCATCTCCAAACGTCGAATCTTCTTTTCACTGGCAATAACGGTCTCAACAGCCTTGTCCTTCATCAATGTGAGCGTGTTTTGCAAATCTTGAATTGATTTCTCCATTTGTTGAATCTGGACCTCACGGCTAAGCTCATCCATCCGAAGCGTTGTCAAATCGTTGATCATGGATTCCATCACCTTGGCAGCTTCCTCAGGGGTGAGAGAATGAATCACTTTGAGTGCCATCCGATGGGATGTTTCGGGGTCAGCATTATCAGGGATGCTGTATCGTTCTTCCAACGCATCCATATCGAGCCATTCATCCTCTTCTTTTCGACGCATGGTACCCATCACTTCGTCGGCAAACGTAACATGCTTACGCTGTTGTTGCTGCTGCTGCTTTTGCATATCCATATCAACGATCTCCTCTTCATTGTCCATGGTGGTCTCATTCTGCAAAGCCTGGATCCGAACACTGATATATGATATCTCGGCACCAATGGCTTCAATACGCTCATCCATGTATGTCATCATCGCTTGGTCAAATTGGATCATGCCATCATTATCAGCTCCTCCAAACAAATGCTCGCGCTCAGTCTGCAATTCTTCACGCTTTTGGAAAAGCTCATTGTGCTTGGCTATCAATTGTTGCATCTCGGCAATGGCTTGTCTACCGTGGATGTATTGGAACAAAGCACGATCCAAAAGATCCTTCTTTTTGGCGGCACGGGTTTCCACAGGGATACGGCGCTTATGTTGTCGGGGTTGACGTTGTCGAGTGGAGAGTCGATTGGAAAGTAAAGCACCCATATGAAGCAAATCAGCACATCGATTCAAGAGTCGATCGTCAAGCACACCTCCTTCACGCACTGCTTTCTTGAGCACTTGCACCAATCGCTTAAGCTTGTCTTTGGTGACAACAGCCTCTTGTGATTGATTTTGCAATAAAAGCTGAACACGCTTGTTCTCACGCTCGAGACGACGTTTATCCTCAGCATCACGTTGTTGACGTCGTCGTAACTTTTGGATCTCACGCTCATGAGCCGTCATTTGTTCCTTGGTACGCATAGCTTCTTCCTTCATGCGTTGCACCATGCGTCGCTTTTCAGTCTTGCTGCTTTCAATATTGGCACGAAGCGCTTTCTTGATGCTCTGCGTTTGCTTGCGTGATGATTGCATTTCGCTTGACACTTGCATAAACTTTCGACGGGTCTCTGATAACTCCATCGATAAGCTTCTGATCTTTTGCTCATAGCCATGACGTAATTCATTGAGTTGTTGCTTTTCTCGTTGAATCTGAGTATTGTCTTTGACAGCTGCCTGTTGTTGCTGTTGCTGAATGGATGCTGCTTGATGCTGGCTTTGGACTTGTGCACGACGCATAGCATCATCACGCTCTCGTTTGATGGTGAGTATCTCATGGCCAAGTTTGTTGAGTCGTTGTTCAAACTTTCGTCGCATATGAACGTATTCGGATTCGCATCGTTCCAATTGAGAGACCAGCTCTTCTTTGACGTGGATGTCGCTCTGAATCTGCTGTAGCACCCGTGCAAATTGTGGATTGTTTTCACACAAATCGACAAATTCAGAATCTTCAGTGAATCCAGTGATAGCGCCTGATGAGAATCGAGAATGACCACCACCACCAGCAGTATAGCCATCATCAACAACGTTGTTGCTATTGGTATCGGACAAGGCATCCCAATCGGCTGGCGGAGTCTAATAATATACACAAATGCATGCTTTAGTTTTCTGCTCGCATGATAATGCATCGGAGAAGAGAATTACTTACCGTGCGTTGGATATCTTCTTCATCAGGTTCCTCTTCCAAATGGCTGAATAAGAATTCATTCTCCTTGGATTGGAGTGCTTCAAGCATTTCATCATCTGCCAACAAATCTCCATCAAAGGGTGACACTTGCTGTTGCTGTTGTTGTTGTTGTTCCTATAACAAGCAAGAGGAGGAGGATGTTAGTTTAATAACTCTGCATTGTTGATTGATCAATTATGTCGTGCATACCTGTTCTTTTGACTAAATAAAAATATAAATGCATGGTAAGCATGTGATGGATACAAATATTAATATGCCTATACGATACATACCTTGGCACCATCAAGCACTTTGAGTCCCTTTTCAATCTCCATGCGTGCTTTGGTAATCGAATCACGAACCTCATTACGAATATCAGCCGAATTGGTAGCACTGATAGGACCAATCGTCTCTTGCAGCCATTGATCAATGTCCCGATCGTCTATACGAGATACAGCTCTAGGTGGTGGTGCAGCAGGCATTGGTGGAGGAGGTGATTTGGGTCGTGATTTTGATCGTGTTCTAGTGCTGTTGGAGCGTGAAGATTTGAAGCTGACGCCAGCTTTTGTTCGTCGTCTACGTGTAGTGCGACTACGAGAAGAACGGTTGATTGAAGGAGTAGGTGTTGCTGCTGATGCGACTCTTGGTTGTTGAGTTGATTCCATAAATGAAAGTCGTGATCGCGTATCCTCGAGCTCATTGCGTAGATCATGGATGGTTTTCTGGTATTCGGTAATGATGGGTAATGTGTTGATGTTGTTGTTGTTGTTGCCATCTCCTTGTTGCATCATTTGATTGTACATATCAGAAGGCATTTGTCGTTCAAGTAACAAAGAATCTCGATGTGCTGATACTTGACATAATTCATCCGATGTCTCTTGAACACGTGCACGTAATCGATTCACCTCGTTACGCAATGCTTCAATCTCCTTGGTATGATCGACTCCACTGGATACATTGCTGCTATTCCCACTACGAAGCATGGCAAGTTCCATCTTCAGCTTGGCAAGTTGTGCACGCATTTGATTGACTTCCACCGATGATCCTGAATACTCTTGGTTGACTGAGACGCGGTTCTTAATGTTGCGAGCTCGGTTGGCGTATTTGAGTGTGCTGAGAGTTTCCTGCATATTGTTGTTGGCAGGTGATACGCATGCCACCATCAACGTTTGTGAATTGCCACCAAGAGAGTCTTGAAGAAGACGTGTCAGCTTGGAATCACGGTATGGAATGTGTGTCGATCGACGAGACTCATCGCCCAAAGCACTGATAACATTGCCTAGCGCCAACAGCCCTGAGTTGATGGCAATGCCTTCGCGTGCACGTACTCCTTGTGCATTGGTCCTGACAAGCTACATTCAAAGACAAAGTTAGCGTGAATGGAAGGCACCAATGCGACTCTCATTACCCGTTCGGATCCTGCAAGGTCGACAAAGTGGAATTTGCTGACGATGGTTTTGCGTTGGTCGACATTGTCTTCATCGGGGAGTTGTTGTTTGAGAATGACAGAGAAGATAGCGTGCGACCTTGAGGAGACTGCATTCATATCTGTGGAGCCCACCGTACGCCCAAGTGACCCTTTTGTTAGATAGCCTAGTAATTCCCTTGGATCTGAACATGGTTCTTCTCGTACACCACTCCAATAAATGTTGCCTTGTACATCTTGTCGAATGGAAATGTCACATGCTCCTCGTTGTCGCTGCTGGAAGTTCAAGAGGTCCACCAAATCTTCATTGTACAATTCAAGAAATGATACATAGACTTGCGACTCATATTCAGGATCATTGTTCTTTTTGTCTCCAAGGCGATCAAATAGATCACGTATAAATCGTGGCACAATCCCTATTCAATAACAAGCAAATAAGTAACCTGATGTAAATTGTATCATGTTTATTATACTCACCTTGCTGCTCTGACGAATCGGTATTGCCATCAATAGCTGTACCCATGCTATACGTCTTTCCAGATCCAGTTTGTCTACATAGCAACAACATGTTAGATGCATGATTTATCCAAGTACGTAGTCGCCCATGACGACATTTACCCATAAGCAAGGATAGTGGCGTTGAACCTGTAAATAGGACAGGTTAGAAAACACAAACGGCTGGCGTAACCATCAAGATCACGTACCCATCGACAAATTTCTCGGTGAGTGGGAGTACGCTTGTTTCATAAATGTGTTGTTGTTGTGTTTGGGTATCAAATACGTAATCATATGTGAATGTGTGATCTTTGCCCACAATGATTTGCGGTACATCTGGAATAAATGATATTGTCTCTGTTGCATTGCTCAAAATCTCTTTCTTTGTCAATGGTCGAACACGAACAGCAACGCTATTATAGGTTGATGTATCAGTGATGGAGGGTCGATTATTCAATGTCGATGGTGATTTATTACCGAACAGCAGTTGTCGCCATGTTCATGCAAAAGGGCGTCGTAAAGGAGAATTAGAGATGATGTGCTGGTTGCGTTGTAGGTGATAGGAGGGAAGAGTCGGGATATGGTACAGCAACAACAAGAAGAAAAAACGGGAGAGAAAGAGAATGAAATTCTTTACCGAAGAAAGCAAGTTGTTGTTTTATAAAGAAGGGGGGGAGACATGCTCTCCAAATCGTTCCTTTGCTGCTGCACGGCATGTAAGATATTGAAAGTCGCTGTTCCAAATAGAAAGTGTGCCCCATGACCCACAAGGCCATCAAGGATTAGCGAGCCACTTGAATGTCGTTTCATGTCAGCCCTCACATGATAAAAAGCCTTTCTTTACTTGATTGCCACAAGTGGGTGTATACATAGATCTCCTCTTTGTCTTGTTATTCGTTTGTTCGGCTTAACATGAAAATGCCCTGTGCAACCAGCACACTCGTCATCTCCGGAAACCTCTTCCGTTCCAAGGAGAACTCGCAGATAGCAAGCTATGCACCTGTCGCTTTAAGGTTTGCGATGCACAAAGTAAACAGATCGGGGGAACCATTTGCTTTGTGTGTGTGTGTGTGCGTGTATCTTGTTACCCGTGAGAGACAAAGAAGGAACCACCCCCTGGGCCACCCCATATTGCTATTTGACACTCCCCATTATTTTGGACCCACATGTATGTCATTATTTGCCAACCTATACATACAATTCATCTTTGCATTTGAAGGAGTAAAAAGTGCTATATGTACATTCTTGGTCATTGCGATAAGGAAAATAAATGGTCGATGCATAACAAACCTGCCGCTGTCGGGCATCGGCCACAAAAGTGCCACCATTATCAAAATAGTAAGGTTGGCCATGGCTTTGTGCACCACTGTAAAACTTCTGGTAACAGGTAATCAGTGCTGTTTTTCCCTTCCTTGTTTTGAGAATAATTGATTTCCCTTGTTGATGACGGATGACGCGGTCAAAGGTTGGGGGTTAAAACTTGCAAGCACAGGTGCACGGTCAGCAAATACTCGGGGTTACTAAAACAGGCTCTCCTCCGCTTCTGCATCACGCTCACCAGCACAACGCTAAGCAAACGAGATTCTTTCCCATAGCATAGGTTGGCTCATTTTTGACTTTTCACCCGTCAATGGCTGTAAAGTGGCAATTTCCATGCACAATTCATAGCACCATTACACACTTCAAGGCTATATACTCTTGTACTTTGTGATCGTTGCATGATTAGATCCATCATCGCCATATTCTTTCCATCGAAAACAAGTGGTTTTGACGAGTATAACATGTTGTCAAGTTGATGATCTGCAAGATGAAACATGCCAGGGGCGACAATACTATGCATGCAGAATACATATAACAATGAGCCATGTGCGCGCCCATTGTCTCTGATAATCACACGCTTATAAACATCTATAAACAACAGCATGCATTTGGATGGATCATTTAGGAGATGCTCGTTGTCTCATAATAACCAATAAGCAGCACCCTATTTTGGTCTATTGTTACGTATAACGAATGCATCATATGCAAAAGTAAGGATCACGCAAGATCCTGGCATGTATCAAAAATTATGCATCAGCTGACTATTCCTCGACATCATGCCACGATCGTACTATTATTATGCTCCCCCATCAAAACCTCCACATACGGCTTATATTTAACCCATAACCGTGCACCGTGTTTTCCACCAATTAGCTCGGCGGTTATTGTTGTAGTTGTTTACATTGTGGTAGGTATAAAGGATTGATCATTCATTTTCACGATGGCACGTGCAAAGGGATCAAGGAGTCCCCTATCTGCTTCATTTCATCAATTGCCCATCAATGCGTGGCATTATTAGTGTGCGTTGATGACGATGATGCTCTTTGTTCTTAACGGATCATCCCGGAACATCGGCCCGGTATTTAGTTCAAAAAGGCAAACCTGATCTTGAGGGTGTAGAGGATATAGCTTATGGAGTGGAAGCCGCCCTTCTCAATTACAGGTTCATCTACGCGTATCCAAGGGATAAGGTAATGCATCATTATGGTCCTTTTTACAATGCATGCGTGCCCATGCTTCTTGGAATGGAAGAATCCAACATGAACACGCACCCATTAATACATAAATTAAAAGCAGGGACGTGCTTTTATCTCGCTTCCAGCTCACGTTTTTCTCGCGTGTCTTTAAGATTAGATACCTCGTGCATGCGAAAATGTGTAATCCTGGATATGAAATCATAGGCTATGTGTGTGTGTGTGTGTGTCGTAATGTTTATAGCTTGATGTTATAACATTGAAGGGTTTTGTGTGCATTGTTCTTCTCGATATCCGTGACATGACCTGACCTGTGACCTGTGCGCACACACGCAGCTATGTATCACACACGTTACCCCTTCTAATATTCCTAGTGCTGATGCTGTATCATGCAGGAGCCTTGAAACCTCCTAACTTAAGCTCTAGATGTTCAACGATGGTATTGCAGAGAACACCACCCCCCGTAGAACGATGTTGTGCATATCCATCTCAAAGATTTGAATTTAACTTGCCCCATTACCTTTTCCTATTTCTTGCATTATACGCTCTTTGTGCTAGACGACAGGTTTCAAGGAGATATCAGCCGCACATGTAAACAATGAATGTACCCCATTCCATCTCCTGAGACGTGACATCCAGTCATACCTATTCAAAGAGGAGTGGAGGCTAACACTATAAAGTACCGGAGAACACACTCCTTGTGTAATTGATGTATGCATTTAGCCATCACGTTTTCCATAAAATACACACATTAATAGGGGCAGCGTCGTTTGATTCCCATCCTTCGACTACAGCTGAATACTCGAATCCAACATGTCAAGCCGTACAAATTTCAGCTTTTGATCTTCAAGCGAAGAAGCCGATGATAACCTTGAAACATCTTCGTCAATTGACTTTTTCATTTGCAGCTTAAAAATGATACAATTAACACGCCTTGCTTTTGCAAAAGCAACAACGTGTATATACAACATGACTATTGTAGTGCTGAGAACGGGGTTGATCCTCATGCTATACTAGTTCTTGATTCTCCACGTTGAGTTGAAGGACCCGTTTTTGGAAATGGAATACATACAAGCTGTGCCGAAGCCTCCAAATCGGCGATCATCAAGCGAAGTGAATGATACCTCATGGTTACCAGGCTAGCGTTTCTCTCATTGAGTAGTAGCAGCTCAACAATCCTACTAGTAATGCTTACCTGTGCATAAGGGTATAAAGTATGCCATTGGCTTAGACGCAATGCGCAATTACTAGTATGCAAGATACAAAGGTACCATCTCTATGTGCCGAAGACGTATCAACCACCTTTATTTTATCACGTGAGTCTCTGGTGAAGGTATTTTAGGTGATGACAACACAAAACAGTGTGCATGAGAGAAAGTCAAGCATCGTCGACATGTGCTTTTTTTTAATGGAGGAGCAATAATACTGGTATTATGAGCTAGTGATGCCATCGAGCTAAGTATTAAAAGGAGGGACAAAGGGATTCCGAATTAACCGTCGGGCTATCGGATTATCGGCCTAAGAGTGGAAAAAAGATGAATGGGCATGGAAAATGTACCTGGATGTAGTTAATGTCAGTAGAGCTCCGCTTGTGTTGCATGCGAAAATGATTGATGTTTCTGCCAAGATGATGGATGAGTGGCGATAAAGGGTAGAACAAGAGGTAGAATACTCTTTTTTGCAAAGGAAAATCAGGATGGTTGCCTGAATGGATGATACCTGCAACCATGGGAATACTTTTAAAGTTGTCAAGAAGGGCAAAAGACATGCTTGTGATTTTTGTGTAACGCAAAGATCTGCAAGAGCCTCCGTAGGTGGATGGCAGTGCATGGGACATTAATTCTTCCGGAAGCGCGAAGAAAGTTGCCTTTTCAAATCGGCATTTCCAAGCTCTGGGATAGAAAAACAGGGTCCTTTATCTTTATCATTGCATCCCGTTTTCCCCTCTTTTTCTTTCTCTCTTGTTTCTCAGCCTTTGCATCCAATGTCTGCTATCCAATTCTCGGTCGACAGACCATTTGGTGTCTATCTCTATGATTATTTCGACATGGTTTATACCGCCATTGTCGGTAAATCCGCCAACGACTTTGCCTTTGTCGAAGGTGAGACACCTTTGTCGACCACTCCACAAGGTAGGACCCTCCATTCCAATCGTTCAATCAAGAACATGACTTGACGGCATTCACATTGACTCATGGACACTGTTGTCATTCCTCAACCCCTCCCTTCCAGTGGTGGTTGGCTGTATCACCTACTTGATGGTTATCTTTGGTGGCCAGTTCATGTTGCGAGATTCTCCACGTTACCATCCCAAGTTTATCTTCCAGTTGCACAACTTTTTGCTCACATTTGTCTCGGCCGCCTTGTTGCTTCTCTTGGTTGAACAATTGATTCCTCAGCTCGTAAACCATGGCTTTTATTATACCATTTGTTCCTCGGAAGCATGGACACAAAAGCATGAGCTCTTGTATTATCTCAATTATCTCGTCAAGTGGTGGGAATTGGCGGACACAGTCTTTTTGGTCTTGAAGAAGAAGAAACTTGGTAAGAAAAGGAGTAGTTGGATGATGCATGTGATATTCAACGGATGAATGCTATAGAATTCCTCCATTACTTTCATCACAGCATGACCATGGTCCTCTGCTACACTCAACTTGTTGGACGTACTACGGTGGTAAGTATCATGTCATTGGATGAGCGAGAAGCGAGCATTGGATAACTAAAAAGGGGGACACATTTTCATTCTAGTCGTGGGTTCCCATCGTACTTAATTTGACGGTTCACGTGTTCATGTACTACTACTACTTCCGTACTGCATCCGGCCACAAGATCTGGTGGAAGCAATACCTTACTGGCATGCAAATCACTCAATTTATTATCGACTTGTTCATCATCTACGGCTGCACCTATACATTCTATGCTGATAAGTATGCTCCCCATCTTCCCAACTTTGGCTCTTGCTCTGGTGGTGAAGGCGCTGCTTGGTTCGGATGTGCTCTCTTGAGCTCGTACTTGCTTTTGTTCATCAACTTTTACGGCAAAACATACAAAAAGGGCGCTGCTGCAGCAAAGAAGGCTCCTGTTGCTAATGGCAACGGTGCTGGTGCAAAGAAGAGCAAGAAGATTTAGATAAATTGCATACCATGGGCAATGATTTACACCCATTCAACCTTGTGTTTTCCATATTGTATCTTCTGTTGCATTCATTATCCTAATAAAAGTAATCATTATATCATCTTAAATGCACTCCCTCATATACACGACATCACGTGAATCCGTTAAACCTGATATATGTTTATTTGCTCAAACGCCATGGTATTCTCTAATCGAAAAGCGAGCACGCATCCCCCTTTTGTTGATGAAAAGAAACTCTCGCATGTCATTCTTCAGAGTGACCTCCTTGCTAGGCACCTTTTTCCGTCCTTCATCAAAGATCTTTTCAGGCTGGATCACCTTGACGTTCTCTTGATAGAGGTATGGAGCAAGAAAAGGAATTGGCTTTTCGGTAACCAAGATCAACTATGGAACCATACCATTAACGGTTATCCTACTACCACAGCTATGTACCATCCTTTCTCTGCTTACATTCACATAATGGAAATCAGGCTTGTGTGGATAAGGAATTGGGGGCGAGACCATAACCTAGCAATTTAGACATCATTAATGTCAATAATGTAGAGCTAAAAACGATTCCCATTGGATTACATACCTGCTGTACTTTGGAGAGATCAACATTGGTATCCAATTCTAGACGATTGATGGCGCGAGCTGTCCTCTTGTCAAAGTTTGGTGTGATGCCACAATTGATAAGCTATACGCACAACAAGCACATATGTTAATCACTACTATCCCTCTTTCTTTGACTATTGGTGTATCATCACACCTCTGATACATACCTTGAAGGCTAACACGCTTGAGCCAGCATCACGGACCCGTCTCTTTCATTCGGCGATGAGTTTTTTGTTATCTTCCTTTAGCAATGACTCTGCCCCTTGCTCATTTACCACTTCTTTGTCGACTTGCTGTTGGATCCAAGCTTTAGCGTCGTGATCAATGTCAACTTGTTCTTCTTGTGGCTGAGGATCGGTGGGGATCGTGTCATCGGCTGTGCTCATGGTGTAAAGTGTAAAGGGAAAAGATACCACCGCTGGTAGTAAAGCGGGCTGTTGTCAGTCGTCAGGGAATGGGCTCATGCAACGTCGTACATAGCAACGGCTCCTCAACGTATACACTTAGTCTTTCTCTTGAAAGCATTGTACCATGTCAACCAATAAACACATCTTTGTAATTTGCTGCTTCTCGGCATTTGTCTAATAGCGAGTGTCTACGTATGCTACTACCTCTGACAATGAGAATAATAATGATACTAGTACACGTTGGTCATTGTATGAAATCATGATCCATGACAAAGAGTCATGGTTTTTATGAACCGCACATGCTGCTGATGGATTGATTGTTGTTCTATTGAACGAATAAGGGAAATCTTCTTTTGCACAAAGAACGCACCATCCTCCCGACCACGTTGTTAATTTACTTTCCATAAGCGTATAGGATGGAGCGTATGCTGATTCTCGATCTTTCTCTAATACACAATCATATCATGAACATGCCATTGTAGTTTCGTTGAAAGTATATCGCTTATATCAGCCGTATCACATTTATTATGAAGAATGGTAATGACACCATGCTTGCTCCCAAGAGGCTACACATACAATAGATGTGATATGGAAAGTAAAGATGTCTTTATTCATTATTTATATGATGAAGGATGGTGGTTTCCTTACTTGATCATTAGGATAGGTGGGGAAGTTCATTGCTCATACATCACTTTGATGGGACATACTAGGTTCTGAGTGCAGGCACTTCAAAGTCAAGTCTCACAATGTTCATGCAGCCAAGAAGTGGGGTGGCTTAGTACAGGGGTAAAGCGGGAGACAGAGAAAAATGGGTGGTGTAGTGAGCTTTTATACCCAAACGAACCAAATATGCGGGCTTCCACTACTCTCCTTTGGCGATCGCTTGCAGTTCGACAACACGCCCATCGTGCATTTCATACAACACGTTCTCAATGGAGCTATGCAACCAAGCAACCATCCGTAGCTGCTGCTGCCGCTGCTGCATTAGCTAATGGACCCCTTGGCAAAGGCATTGACGCGTTCCGTACAGTGTTGTCATCAAAACCACTCACCAAACCGTTTACTGGAAAAGCTGATACGTGGGAGGATGCATTATGCGAGGCTCAAGGTTTGGTGGTTGACAAGAATGCCGGTAGCGATAGCAACACCTTGTTGGACCCTGCCAAATTACTTGGACCAGAGTTATGGGAGTTACGAGGCAACATTACAAAGCTATTGGGCAGTGGACATCCTTTCCTCAACACCCTGATGACACACTTCATTTGCGATAATGGACAACCTATTCGACCGCTTCTTGTCTTGCTCATGGCTAAAGCTGCATCCAACGCACCCTCATTTGAAATCACTGAATCACAGCGACGACTTGCCGAGATTACACAAATGATCCACGTGGCATCACTCTTGCATGACGATATCATGGAGGACCATGCTTCTGTGTTTGGCAATAAGATGGCTATCTTGGCTGGTGACTTTTTGTTGGCACGAGCATCGCTCGCTTTGGCATATCTTCACAACTCGGAATGCGTGGAATTGATGGCAACTTGTATTGCAAACCTTGTGGAAGGCGAATTCATGCATCTCGTCAAGAACGATACCATTCACGAGACAACTTATTACATGGACCAGATTGAAATGAAGCACGCTAGTCTCATTGCACAAAGCTGTAAAGGTGCAGCTGTCTTGACCGATCCAACATTGGCCATCCACGCACATGATTATGGTCGCCACTTTGGTGTTGCATCACAGGTAAAAAGGAGGAAAAGAGAGATGGTTGCGTGGATACTAATATCGATTATGTAAGCTTGTTGAGGATGTATTGGAGTTCAATACCGATGTGCGATCCACAGCTCCTATCATGTTTGCAGCAGAGCAAGTTGAGGAATTACGACCGCTTATTCAACGACAATTTAGTCAACCAGATGATAAAGACAAGGTATGAAGATAATGTTTAATCCAGGGGTGAGAAACTCAACATCGATCCATATTTGTTAGGCACGGTTACTGGTGTACCAGGGTGATGGATTGAAAAAGACCCTTACAGTGGCAGAGTCTCACAGCAACATGGCCATCGAAGCAGCAAACAACCTACCACCTTCAACTGCACGAGATGCTCTTATCCAACTTGCACAAAACTTACTTCGCCGAATCAAGTAGTACTCATAGACAACAACAATGATAATAGTATATAACAGCATTCAATAAACCCAAGCATCCATGTCGCATATGAAAGATGATGATGATGTTGATACGCCTCTATCCCTTTTTTGGAATGATAAGATGAGGAACGCCTTGCTGATCGATCAATTCATGCGTGCAACTTGAAAGAACCGGACCCCAACAAGCGTGCTCGTTAAACTTTCCGAATGACCATATTACCGGTGTTGCACAACTCATAGCAACTATCATGGGGTGGTGTATTATCTACTGATTCAAGATGTCATTATGATCAATAAATGTCTCATCAATCCAAACGATTGATTGATACTATCAAAAGACACGTTCTTCTTGAACCCGTTACCCTTTATCATCAAAAGCAAGCATGCGGAAGTAGCAATGGAATCAATCATTGTTTGGTTTGTGCACCGGGAAACAGTGGCGTTATCTGATCAAATAGATGGGACCCCTGTTAGGATCTAGCCTGTCATATGACGAGCAGCACCATCAGCATTACACAAACGCATAATGAATCCTGGCTAAACAATCGGTCGCTCTTGATTTTCTGTTGTACCGCATCAAATTTTTTTGCAGGTCAGCTGCGTAGTTGCTCACGGAAAGAGAAAAGTGCGCTATGATGTCTCGTCCCACACATGCGAGCAAGCATAGCATGATAAGAAAGAAGCGTATATACAATGGTGAACACAAAAGATCGACCTATTGATTGCAGGGGTGAGAAACAAATCACCATGTGCATGAAACAAGGGGCCTATAAATGTCGCACGGCACGTCACGGGTACATTGTCTGTGTACATAAAAAAAATTTGATCACGATCGCGTCTTGTTTCTTTCTTTACCCTTCTTTTATTTAAACCCTTGGTCCTCTTTCCTTGCTGAATACCTGCACATTCGGCAAAAACAACTTCTTGGCAACCTTTTCACCTTTTCTTTTACTCTTCACTCAACCGACGGACAACACACAGTCCGTTGCTTCGCCCATCACGACTTCAGAAACCAGACTTGTTTTCAGCTTGTTCAACCGACGGGGCTTTCCTCCTTGGCTTACCTGAGACTTCATTACATAACATCCATACAACGGACAAAAGCACAACCTCTATTTTTGTTTTTGCAATCACTTGATATCATCCATTGTCATGCACACCGAATTCCAAACAAGCGTCTTAAATCAGCTGCCCTGCGAGACGATGCCCCTGTCTTTGAAACAACAACAACCTGCTGATGATCTTAGCATCATCCACAACTTGCCCGTAGGCGAAGTGATGAAGCAAAAGCTTGAAGCTCGCTCAGCTCTCAAATGGGAATCTGATCAAGAGAATGCCTTTTTCGTTGCTGATCTTGGCGAGGTGTATCGTCAACACTTGCGCTGGAAGTCCTTGCTCCCTCGCATTGAACCTTTCTTTGGTATGTCCCAATGAC
Source organism: Lichtheimia ornata (assembly GCF_029851405.1). Lineage (NCBI taxonomy): Eukaryota > Fungi > Mucoromycota > Mucoromycetes > Mucorales > Lichtheimiaceae > Lichtheimia > Lichtheimia ornata. The sequence continues at coordinate 502,445 of NW_026695321.1, forward strand.
CACAACAATTGATTATCATACTGATTATCATTATTTTTGCAGCCATTAAATCAAACCCCGATCCTATGGTTGTAAAGTTGCTAGCTGCTCTTGGTCTTGGTTTTGATTGTGCCAGCAAATCTGAGATTCAACAAGTGCTTCAACTTGGTGTTGATCCCGAGCGCATTATTTACGCCAACCCTTGCAAGCAAGCATCCTTCATTCGCTATGCTGCCCAACAACATGTTGCCAAGATGACCTTTGACAATGCCGAGGAGTTGCACAAGATCAAGCTTTTGTATCCAAACGCCGAATTGGTGCTGCGTATTTTGACTGATGATAGCAAGTCCCTTTGTCAACTTGGTCTTAAGTTTGGTGCACCTATGGAACGTGTTGCTTCCCTTTTGCAAACCGCAAAGGATCTTGAATTAAATGTTATCGGTGTCAGGTACGTGTATATGGTGTTCTTGCAAAAGCATGGTCAAGGTAATCTAACATTGGGTATTTTTAGCTTCCACGTGGGCAGTGGCTGCTTGGATGAAAATGCATTTTCCGATGCAGTGATCCGTGCACGTAAAGCATTTGACATTGGCCAAGAAATGGGTTTCAACTTTACTCTTTTGGATGTTGGCGGTGGTTTCCCTGGTGCTGATGTGCAAGATGGCATTACTTTTGAAAAGGTTGCCGCAGTGCTTGGACCTGCTGTCGATGCCATGTTCCCACCCGAAATTCGCGTGATTGCTGAACCAGGTCGTTACTTTGTTGCTTCTGCTTTCTCTATTTGCACAAGCGTCATTGGTCGTAGAACCATTGAATCAGAGCAAGGCAACCAATACATGTGTAAGTTACTCTTTAAATCATTTGGATGAGCTCATAAGCTAACATTACATTGTATTAGATTACGTCAACGATGGCATGTATGGTTCTTTCAATTGCATCTTGTTTGATCACCAAGAAGTGTATCCCCAGGTGTTGAGCCGCGGTGACAGCTATCAGTATGGTATCAAGTCCACCGAACCCAAGTTTACTTGCAGTGTATGGGGTCCTACGTGTGACTCGATTGATTGTCTTGCCAAGGAAACCAAGCTTCCTTTGCTTGAAGATGGTGACTGGATCTACTGGGAAAACATGGGTGCATACACCATTTGTGCTGCTTCGCAATTCAATGGTTTTAGAAAATCTGAAGTTCTTTACACCAACACCTATCAATAGAATATAAACTATAATATACAATGGTCAACTTGTATTATTGTTGATATCCAATCTCCTCTCTTTCATCATCCATAATGGTAATAGCATTCCTCATAATTGATCTTTCTCCTTGCTGCTGCTGCTGCTGTTGTGTTTGCATCCAACCCTTAGATGCCAAATTAAATCATCGATTAGGATCCAATAATCCTATAGACAATCACCATCCGATTTGTGCAGCAACCTGTCAAGGATGCGTGTGTGTGTAACCACGTGCCATTTCGCTCAGTCCTTCGCCTTGCATACATCAGCAGCAAACAACTCCATCACGCTTACAGCATTGGTAAAACATAAAGGTGCCCGTATCTCAAATGTGTACAATTAAGCCTGGGCTCTTTATGAGGACGATATTGCTCGGCGTGGTCGAAAGGACTTTGGGTGAAAATGTGAAGGCCGAGATGGGCAATATCAAGCTCATGGGGTGTGCACCGTAATGAAGCCTACGAATTGAAAACCGGCACTGACGCACTTCCCGATTACATAGCCAATCCCACATTATACCCCCTCATGCAGATTTTTATAATGAAGTGTAGGTTCTATTTATACAATATTGATCAACATGTTCAAGAGCATCTTGTGTGAAAGTTTGAGGTTCGAGAGGGGCAATCTCAATATCAAGGTGTGATGTACAATGTTCATGCATTTATACAAGAGGTGTCCGACTTGTTTAATTTCCACTTACTTCGCTCCCTCTTCCTCCCATTCTCAACTGTTGGCCCATTCAAGTATACAACTACCACCATGCGAACGATTGTCCTGCTGCTACCCACCATGTCAATCCTACAACTACTTTGATCCGATTGGCTTTGACTACATGACAAGTGCATGGCGTATGCACCCCACTACAACACACGGGCCTCCTCTTGACACAACACACGCTCTTGCGCCCTTCTCTGCCACAACCAATCGCAACAGCAGCTGCCATTAGCAAGGTCTTTTACTGCATTGTGCCAAACAACGTTCGCAACCTTGTCATTCTACTACAACACACACACTGCTCTGTCACAACCAAACGTAACAGCAGCTGCTATTATGAAGGTCTCTATTTCTTTTGTCTCGAACAGTGTTCTTTGCTTATAGAAGCGTGCCTTACAGCCTTGTTCACGTGAAAAGCAGGTAGCCATTGTACAACTTGCTTTGATACATACGGATACCAATGGACGATGCCAATCAGCTATCAAGTATGCCGCAATACAAGCAGTTTTCGCCTGATTGAGCAGCGATGGAAAATGATCAAGAAAGAGATGGACCCACAGGTGGATGGAGAAGGAAGCATGCAGCAACCACATGGCTCGTTTTCAACCAACATATTGGATTTGCAATGGTTATGGATGGATGGATGCAATCAAGTGCAGTGATGGGGAATCGTGGAATGTTGCTTTGGTTACTTGGCACGTCGTCACCAAGAACGATGGATCATATCATGTGGATACGGCCGAGGATGATGGTGGATTGGATGACATTGATCAGAGGGCTTTTATCTTTGAAAAGGTGATTTGCAGCCATGGATGGTATTTGGAATACTCAAGTCAATGCATGCAGCAGCTATTCTACAATCATGGATGAAGGATGACTATAGCGGCAGCAACCCAAGAATGCTATGGCACCAATATCTCTGTTGCCTCTATGTGATTCATCTGTACCTTGTTCAACTTCCAAAGCTGTTCCTTTATCAGATTTACTTTTAGACACCCACTTTACTATATGTATTCTTCGACTTTTTTCATTGAATGAAATTGGATTCAACGTAACATTTTGGGGGACATACTATCAGATCATATGGGCAAGATGTGATAGGTGGTTGCTTTATGGGTCGGAAGGGGGAAATAGATATGGAAGGTGGGAAAGTGAGGTTGGATCATTTACATACATCGTCGTATTGAGATGCTTTTGTTCTTTTGCCACAATCTTCTTATTACATTCACTAAAGCTCCCTAGCTCACATGCTGATAATAGACGAAAGGCAGTGGGAATTCTCAAACACTTGCATTGCAAAGACAATGGTTTTGACATTTGAGAGTGATGATACCCCCAACATCTGTTGGATATTACAGAAGCTAGGCTCATTGTAAGCTTAATTCATTATATTCAAGTATGAGCTGTTATATAACATGCTATGTTATGCAGCCTCATATAAGAACGTGCCATTCCATACGGGCTATCATAGGCGGATCTTACTAGGAAGACAGGGAAAGGATCAATCATGCATTTCTCCACCAATAGCATTGACCCTCCAAGCTGGCTCAGTTACACAAACACGTCGCTGTGCACCTCGCTGGATCAGGGTCAGCTACTCGACAATGAACAAAAACCACTCTTCAAATAGCATCACGCTTACAACATAGAGACGCCTGTATCTCCGAACTTTACAATGAAACGTGGGGTTTTTATTAGAGCAATGTGCTCGGCTTGGTCAACAGCACCTTGTGTACAAGTTTCACGTTCATCGTGGCCAATCCCAGATTTCGCAATGTCGCTACCAGCCAAACTGGATCGGGGGGTCGACCTCTACGACAACGACGACCAAAAAAAAATCTTTTGGGCTGTTTGCGACGTTGAACGTGAAACTTTCACACAAGGTGCTGTTGGCCAAGCCGAGCCCATTGCTCTATTCAAAACCCCACATTTCATTGTAAAGTCTGGAGATACAGGCACCTTTATGTTTGTAAGCGTGATGCTATATGAAGAGTGGTCTTTGTTCATTGTGAAGTAGCTAGACCCTGGCAGAGCAAAAGATGCAGAAGGACCTCTTTGGGTAACTCAGCTACTTTGCATGACTGGAAGGATGGAAGGATGATACTGTATACTATTGACAACAGCTCACACATTGCTAGCTAACGACCACTTTTATCCAATCATCATTGTTGCGAGATCCACTGCATGGGAACGATGCTCCTGCTACAGACATTCATTTCCATGATTAAAGTAGGTTGATCCGAGCTGATTTGACTGAGCTGTGATCAAAGAGAGATTACATCACTCTCGACATAAAGCACGCTCGATGTAGCTGAACCGATGTAATCTTGTGTGAGCGTAACTCAACCAAATCAGCTCGGATCAACCTACTTTAATCATGGAAATGAATGTCTAGAGCAGGAGCATCGTCCACCTACAATGGAATGCACAAAAGTTGAGAATGAACAAAAGTGGCTATTAGCTGCCAATGTATGACATAAAAGTGAGGGTTGCGTACCAGTCATGCATGGTCTCTGAAGTCCAAACTTTTTAACCCAGTTACCCAAAGAGATCCCTCTGCATCTTTTGCTCTGTCAGGGTCCAGCTACTTGACAATGAACAAAGACCGCTTCTCATATAGCATCACGCTTACAAACATAAAGGTGCCTGTATCTCCGAACTTTACAATGAAACGTGGGGTTTTTATTAGAGCAATGTGCTCGGCTTGGTCAACAGCACCTTGTGTGAAAGTTTCACGATCAAGCTTGCCAATCCCAGATTTCGCAATGTCGCCACCAGCCAAACTGGATCTGGGGGTCGACCTCTTCAACGACGACGACCAAAAAAATATTTTTTGGGCTAGTTGCGACATTGAACGTGAAACTTTCACACAAGGTGCTGTTGGCCAAGCCGAGCCCATTGCTCTAATAAAAACCCCACGTTTCATTGTAAAGTTTGGAGATACAGGCACCTTTATGTTTGTAAGCGTGATGCTATATGAAGAGTGGTCTTTGTTCATTGTGAAGTAGGTGGACCCTGGCAGAGCAAAAGATGCAGAAGGTCGTGTTGTGTAACACAGCTATGTTTGCATGACTGGAAGGATGGAAGGATGATGCTGCATCCTATTGACAATAGCCCATACATTGCGAGCTAACAGCAATTTCCTCACAATCGGTACTGTTTCCCACTCTATGACATGTGAGCGATTCTCCTGCTCCAGACATTCATTTCCATGATTCAAGTAGCTTGATCCGAGCTGATTTGGCTGAGCTACGGTCAAAGAGAGATTACATCAATCCACACATCAGCATACATTCGGATGTCCCAGCTGATTAATCCTTGCTCGACCGTAACTCAACCAAATCAGCTCGGATCAAGCTACTTGAATCATGGAAATGAATGTCTGGAGCAGGAGAATCATCCACCTACAATGGAATGCACAAAAGTTGGGAATGCACAAAAGTGGCTATTAGCTGCCAATGTATGACCTGAAAATGAGGGTTGCGTACCAGTCATGCATGGTCTCTGAAGTCCAAACTTTTTAACCCAGTTACCCAAAGAGATCCCTCTGCATCTTTTGCTCTGCCAGGGTCCACCTACTTCACAATGAACAAAGACCACTCTTCATATAGCATCACGCTTAGTTTGGCTGGTGGCGACGTGCGAAATCTGGGATTGGCAAGCTTGATCGTGAAACTTTCACACAAGGTGCTGTTGACCAAGCCGAGCACATTGCTCTAATAAAAACCCCACGTTTTCATTGTAAAGTTCGGAGATACGAACCTTCCTGTTTGTAAGCGTGATTATATGAGAAGCTGATGCTTTGTTCATTGTCAAATAACTGGACCCTGACAGAATACGAGAGATCTTTTTGGGTAACTGGAGTTAAAAAGTTTGGACTTCGGGGAACCATACTTGGCTAATTGCAACCCTCACTTTTATGTCATACATTGGCAGCTAATAGCCACTTTTGTTCATTCTCAACTTTTGTGCATTCCATTGTAAGGTGGACGATGCTCCTGCTCTAGACATTCATTTCCATGATTAAAGTAGGTTGATCCGAGCCCCCGGTTGAGTTACGCTCACACAAGATTTACATCGGTTCAGCCCATCGACGTGCTTTATGTCAGTGATGTAATCTCTCTTTGATCACAGCTCAGTCAAATCAGCTCGGAACCTACTTTAATCATGGAAATGAATGTCCTTTTAGGTGACATCGTGCTCAGTGGATCTCGCAACAATTGATTGGATAAAAGTGGTCGTTAGCTAGCAATGTGTGAGCTGTTGTCAATAGTATACAGTATCATCCTTCCATCCTTCCAGTCATGCAAAGTAGCTGAGTTACCCAAAGAGGTCCTTCTGCATCTTTTGCTCTGCCAGGGTCTAGCTACTTCACAATGAACAAAGACCACTCTTCATATAGCATCACGCTTACAAACATAAAGGTGCCTGTATCTCCAGACTTTACAATGAAATGTGGGGTTTTGAATAGAGCAATGGGCTCGGCTTGGCCAACAGCACCTTGTGTGAAAGTTTCACGTTCAACGTCGCAAACAGCCCAAAAGATTTTTTTTTGGTCGTCGTTGTCGTAGAGGTCGACCCCCCGATCCAGTTTGGCTGGTAGCGACATTGCGAAATCTGGGATTGGCCACGATGAACGTGAAACTTGTACACAAGGTGCTGTTGACCAAGCCGAGCACATTGCTCTAATAAAAACCCCACGTTTCATTGTAAAGTTCGGAGATACAGGCGTCTCTATGTTGTAAGCGTGATGCTATTTGAAGAGTGGTATTTGTTTAATGTAAGGTAGTATGACTATAATAGAGCAAAAGATGCAGAGGGCGTGTTTGTGTAACTTGAGTCATTCAGCACAGGCGATGCATGATTCTTGTACACTATTTAGGAATAGTTCAAAATGCCATCTAATAACCTTAGTCCTCCCATTCACCTTTGTTGCCCAATCCAATGCACACAAACGATTGTCCTGCTCCAGCCCAGCATGCCCATCATTCAACTTTCTTGATCCGATGAGATTTGACTGAAAAACGCTCAAACACAGAAGTATCATCCAGTATCAGAAGAATCATTTTGCAAAGTTAATTGTAAACTGCCAGCTAGCAGCCCATTCCTCCCATTCACCTTTGTTGCCCAAAACCAATGCATGTGTACGATTGTCCTGCTCCCGCCCAGCATCTCCATCCTTCAACTTTCTTGATCCAATAGGATTTGGCTGAATAATGCTCAAACAAAGAAAGGTCATCCAACAACAGAAACATCGAGTTAATTTCCACTTCTTCCACTTTCAGCCTTTTCGCTCTTCTTCCCATTCTCAACTGTTGGTGCATTCAAGTACAACTACCACCTGCGAACGATTGTCCTGCTTCAACCTACCATGTCGAACCACAATTGTCTTGATCCCATTGCATTTGACTGAATGGCAAGTCCATGGCGTGTACACAATCTTCTTGTCACTCTACTACAACACACGAATCTCTTGATACAACACACGCTCTTGCACGTCTCTCTTCCACGGTCAAGCGTAACAGCATTCATTTCCAGCAGTTGCTATTAGCGAGGTCTTTGCTTCAAACAGCATCTACAACCTTGTCACTCTACTACAACACACCCCTCTGCCACAGCAGCTGCTATAGCATTGTCTTTACTCCATTGTCTCAAGCTACTTGCAGCACCATACGTTACAGCCTTTTTTTTACATGGAAAGCAGATAGCCATTGTATAGAAACAGCTTTATTTACGTGTAGCAACTTTCTATAATACATATGAATGTCTATGAGCATGGATCTGGATATTGGTTTGGTACATGGAATGGAAGGAATTGGATTATATTATATGGTATACATAGTGGTCATGTTTTTTGCTATTGATGTATGAGGCAATAATGAGTGATGGAGAGTATGCTTCCAAAAAGCTTCGTGCGTGTCCCTTAGGCATTGATAAGGAATGTAGCAAGGCAACAACAAGATCCCTATAGTGGGTTATGAAAAGAATTTGCTATCATACATTCGTTTTCTTATATAAAAGGATACTGAGTCATTCAATTGTACTATGGCGCATGTATCATAGTGTTAAACTAATGACGTCTTTCAATGTAAGGCATTGTGTGGAAGTGGTTTGTGTCACCGTTTCAGTCGCAGCAGCATGGCATTAAACAGGGGATGTGAGCGATTTATTCATTAACCGAGCATGGTTTTCAAGCCGGTATCACACGCAAGACCACGGTTGTCTTTCCGAATACCCGATGGGCAAGTCAAAACGACGTACTCAACACGCATCTCGAGGCCATCGCCTCATGTCAACTCCAATCGAAGAAGAGAGCGAGCCTCTTTTGAATCATACTACAGCTAATCCACCATCCAACGATCATCGGCATGTCTTTTTTGGCCAGCCCCACCATTATGAAGACGTCATGGAGGTATGTTGTATATATGTCAAAACGCAACGACGCGTCTTTTGTGCGATACTAAAGGACATGTGACACTATCTAGTATGATCCTGCAACACAACGTCGATTCACGTTATCTCCTACTGCTATGGATGATGAAGATCGAGTAGCCATTGATATGAGGCGCCGAGCAAGTGATATTTACGGCATGCAACCCAACATGATGTACAATTCCTCCGACTCTGCAGATAACGCATCATCTCGACGCCCATCCATTGAAGAAGATGTGTGCTTCAGACCCAATAGCGAGAGCAAATCAGAGGAAGGAATCGATTACGATGGATTGAATGAATATGTCGAAAGTGAACAGAAAAAGGAGTCGAATGGCTTTGAGAGCCATCCAATGCAGCCATTGCAACAACAGCAACAACAGCAACCACAACAACAGCGACCAGCACGTGCAAGAAGACGAACATCCTCAGCAGCAAGAAGATATAGTCTTTATGGTGATAGAATGAAGGTAAGGATGGGGATGATGATGATTGGTAGCTTAATCTAACCTCGCATCTTTTTTCTTCAGCATGATTCCTTCACTGAAGACTCTGATACATGTCGGATCACTTTGTTCTCGGTTGCCAATCCTGCTTCCATCCACGTACGCACAATCCCAGAGATACCCACAAATGGCGAGCGACTTGGTGACCTTTTACAAAAAGGCTGCTTTTGGCTGGATATTGAATCACCCACAGATGCAGAAATGAAGACATTGAGCAAAGTAAGATGGAATAACATCATACATGGATTGATCATTGGTTATTGACGTGTAATAACAATAGACGTTTCATATCCATCCATTGACAGTTGAGGATATCAGCATGGAAGAGCAACGAGAAAAGTGTGAAGTGTTCAAGAATTACTACTTTATCTGCTTTCGAAGCTTTGAGCATGACCAAAGCTCTCCCAACTACTTGCAACCATTGGCCTTGTATATCATTGTTATGAAAGAAGGCGTTCTCACGGTATGTGGATGATGTGTGAACGTGTGGATATCATGCAAACTAACCTGCTGGCATTCAAGTTCCACTTCCGACCAATGCCCCATCCACACAATGTTCGAAAGCGTATACGCATGCTTAAGGATTATATCGATGTATCACCTGGTAAGCCGTATGAGCATATACAAGATGTACAGCATCTCATTTAGATGCATTGTGATCTAGATTGGATTTGTTATGGATTGCTGGATGATATCACCGACTCGTTTGCCCCTTTGATTCGAGCCATTGAATTTGAAGTTGATTCTATTGACGAGCTGGTGCTTATTCTCAAAGAATCGGAGCAATCGGATATGTTGCGAAGGATAGGCTATTGTCGAAAACGAATGATGGGATTGCTACGGCTATTGACAGGCAAGGTGGATGTTGTGAAAACCTTGGCGAAAAGAGGGGAAATCAAGCAAACGGATGGCAATCGACCAGCATTGAGTAATGAAGTTGCACTTTATCTTGGGGATGTGCAAGGTGAGCGCCTTCGCAATACGTTGCATGGTAACGTGGTGTACTGATGTATCATGGCAACATTGGCAGATCATATCATTACCATGGTGCAAGCATTGAATCACTATGAAAAGATCTCATCTCGATCGCATTCCAATTACCTGGCACAGATTTCCATTGAGATGACACAGACCAACAACGAGATGAATGATGTCTTATCCAAGCTTACTGCATTGGGAAGTATACTTGTGCCGATGAATCTGGTGACAGGTTTGTGGGGTATGAATGTGTTGGTACCAGGACAATATCAGGCAAGTACATCAAGAGATGCTGTTGATGGGTTTGGATTGCTTACATACAAGCGGTTTGATTATAGGAGGATCTTACTTGGTTTATGTCGATCATGCTTTCAATACTCGTGTTTTGCATTGCATCAACCATTGTCATGCGATATTATCGGATAGTCTAGTTTTACATTGCAAACAATATATGCATGTTTATTGTATATGTATTTAAGTTTTTTTGATTTGGATATTTTTAACTCTTTTCTTGTATACTAGTTATATACATTTTACCACATGAATCAAGATGAGAGCATCAAAAAGCGATAAAGTTGACCATGTGAAATTTAGTCTTCAGCGAGGTTGTCAATGAGGACTTGGGCTTCGGGGTTGGGGATAGGAAGTTGAGGAATCTTGCCACCTTCACGGACACCATAGAGACGAACACGCTTAGCACCACCATCGGGGATGAGAGAGAACTTGACGTGGGACCAGACCTTCTCGGGTTGAGCAGTGTCGAAGTAGAAGAGGCTGTGAGCACCAACAGTGGAAGGCTCAACAATAGTAGTCCACTCAGCGTTGTCAGCAGGGACCTCATCGGCAACGTTGGTAGCTTCAAGCTTGATTTGAGCGGGGTAGTTACCACAGTAGTGGGAGGTATCAATCTCAGCCTTGAAAATGTGACCCTTATCACCGAGCTTGATGATAGCGTAATCGGTGTGACCAGGAGTGCGGGAACGCTTGGTTTCCCAACCATCACCCATGTTACCACCACGACCAGGAAGCAAGAGGTTGCTGGAGGGAGTGTAATGTTCGTTGGAGCAGAAGACACGACGACCACCGTTACCAACGAAGGCAAGATCAATGACCTCACTATAAATTCACGCGTCTTGTTAATGATCCACTCTTAATAATCCATTACCCAAACTTTTGTACTTACTCCTTGTTGTCGGACCAGATGGGGTTAACTTGACCGTAGGCACGGAAACGAGCGATACCACCATCAGGGATGTTGTTCAAACGCAAGTGAGTGAAAACTTCGGTATCCTTTTCAAGGACGAAGACGTTGTGGCAAGAGGGAGGAAGCTCAACCTTGGGGAGGATTTCCTTCCATTCAGCCTTCTCAAGGTTACCGCAGGGGCAGAAGCAAGCTTCAACAGAGGCAGCAGGAGCTTGGTTACCAGTGAAGTAGTGGGTATCGATATCGAAACCACGGAAAGAACCAGAGAAGCCAAGCTTAAGGACAGCCCTAAACATGCACCATCAATATCGAAATCCTTTTGCATACCATGATTCATTACAATGACTTACCAGTCGTAGGTGGGGTTGTGGCGCTTGGTTTCCCAGCCATCCATCCAGGCACCGGTGGCTATGAAATGATGAATACATCAGCGTTGTGTCATAGATGGCAATAGTCAACAAGGTAACTTACCAACAAACTTGCCGGGAGCATGAACAGGGGGCTTGGGGTTGATCATGTTGGTAGCGGGAGCAAAGAACTCATTGGTGACCTCAACGATGGTGGTACCAAGAGCAGAGCTGGCAAGATCGGTGTACTTGGAAAGAGGAGAGGCGTTGAAGTCTTCGAAGTTGATGCGTTGGTAGGACATGTTTAGATACAAGTGTGGTAAAGAAACAGTTGGTGAATCTCTCGTTTCAAGGCTTTTATATCTTTTTCATGATATGGAGATTTACTCCGCTTCAAATATCAGAAGGTGTATATTCACAAGTTGGAGGGGTGTGTACTATCTCCGATATGATAAAAATATAGCCTTCCTTCAAACACCCTGTTCACACGCTGGCTGCAGCACAAGCAACACTACTTGGTGAAACCTAAAACAGCGCTAGGCTAGCCATCCCGGTGCCTGGGTCTACCTTGTTCTTTTTCTACTATATACGTCCTAATCTATACCTTTCCACTTTGCTGGTTCCCATCATTTATCGCTTTGATTTATCACCATTTGGCAAATGCATGTCTATTGCAAATACTATGAGTCATGTAAATAAAGCCGGAGCTCAACAAAGGCGTTTTCCATACACATGCATATGCTAAACCTCTTGCGAGCACCGATTGAGTTTTTGATCCAGTTACAATTCTACCCATTTCGGGTGGATGTATTTGTTTCACAAGATGTGTGGTGATGTGCATAGATGTCGAGGTTCTTATTGCTCCACACAATCTATTAGGGGGAAAGTTCGAGATGATGCATGTAACCATTTGCAATTGCATCCATTCAATCACCTAGCGATACCGATGTTTTGCTTCATTGTTGTGTGTCGTTGCCATACCCCGCTCATTTTTACTGAATCTAATTTGCAATGACGCAACAAACGGGCGGCGGACTATAATTGCACATGCCCAGTGCAAATATCGTCATCGGTGCTGTACCGAACGCTGCCGTACTAAAAGCGTAAAGGATGTCTTGGGCAATAAGGTGTTTCACAGTGTCGAGATGAAATCTCACTCCGGGATCTCGGCCATGGATAACTGTTACATTGTGTCTTGTGTTGCCATTTGAGTTAAGGCTGTTATGGTTGCTCATAGAACAACAATGTTTTGTGATGATGGTGGTGGTGGTAGAATGACCTACGTTGTTTGTATTTAATTTGCTCAAAACGTGTCCGTGGTTTCGGTCATATCAAATTATACCTTAGTTAGAAGGCTATAACGTTTCGTTTGGGTCCGCGGGGTTGTCATGGTCTTGTGGCGAAGGCAAATGTATCATGTTTTAGTAGCCAATTTTGTTAAAGGAGTATAGGTGGCCTCCCACAAGGAAGTATGTTTTAGACCTCTGTGCAACGTATAGGTGGCGTCACACAAGAGGGTGTATAGGTGGCCTCGCACAAAGTCTCGTTTATGTGACACAAAAAGAACGTTACTTCGCATGGATTGAAAATGGATGGTGCTCGTGAACACTAGGCATGATGAATAAAGAATGTCACATACCAGGGGCTGACCCATGAATTACCAATGCTATGGCTCTTGTGACATTGTGCAAGAAACAATGTCCATTAACGATTGCGAGAAATTTTTAGCTACCTCGTGCCTTTTTGGTTCATTTGGTATATAGAGTGTGTGTGACAAACCTACGCTCATTGCTGTCATTCCTGCGCATACATCCCATGCCAACATCATAATGAACATTTGCTGATTGGCTAAAATCAGGGTTCTAAGAAGGTGTGTTGGTGCAAAACGAGTGATCGTCAAGTAATTGGACATTGTTCCCAGCGTGCACAGACAATGACCGGAAAACCAAAAGAGTACATTTTGTGTAATGCATGATGCTGGTGTTCAAAGTCATCATTAATTTGACAGGCGAATGATGGTAGTGGATTTAAAAAGGTGGTCAATGCATCAGTGCTATTGATGTGGTAGAGGGATAGCGAGATGATGCATACACTATTGGTTGTGTGGCATGTCATGTCAGCCCAACTCGTTATTGTTCCGACACCGCACGCATACAATTTTGGGACCTTCCAACATCGTGCGTTTTTTTCTTTCTCTTCCTTTTTTTTCTAAAGTCAACCGCCATCATCGATGCACCCTAATCAGTGTTCTGTCGTCCTAGTTACGGGCGACACCAATCGATCCCAAGACACTGTGTCGATGTGTAAGGCGATCTACAATGAAGGTAAAGTCCAAGGAATCCTCTTTTATGGCATACGCACACACGTATGTTTGACGTTGTTCTTTCCGCATGCTCTTAGTTCAAGTGGCATCTGATGGCAATGATGCTTTGAAAATGTTACGCAACCATCCACACTTGAATGCTCGAACCACCTTGCTCATCATCGATGTTGATACCCACGACCGGAAGATTAACGATCAACAACATTGCGCACAGCTTCTTCAAAAGATTAAAAGACAACTAAAAAACCGAACGTTACACGATGTCATTCCCATAGGTAAGCATCTCTTGGGAGCTATCAATGATCGCACGTATACACCAACAATGCCATTTGTGATAGTATGTTCCTGTAGAGATGCTCCCGATTTTATGATTGAATGCATAGACAATGGGGCAGCCGATTTTATTGTAAAGCCAATACGACAAGAGGTGGTCAAATCATTATTTTTGGTAAGGGGTGGGAAGATTCGCAAATCGATCACGCGACATGGCGCTGATTGCATGGTTTTTAGAATGCATACCGGTACCAGGTTGATCTCCCAGCACCAATGACACGATACGTTCACCACAACCAACGTTCTCCGCTACAGACGTCAGACTCATCTTCAACCAATGGATACCTTGATGGCCAAGTCTGGGCTCATTTTCAAGATAGGCTTAAGAGCGTCTTTCTCAATGAAAGCTGGTAAGTTTATTAAATGATAAAGGAAGGGGTAAAAGAGATAAGGGGAAAAAGCCACATGCTCATTGTACAAGTTCGACTAGGTTGCTGCAAACGGTGTATAATTATTATTGTCATCATGGCTGTATGCCACACACAAACATTTTGCCCATGTCGAGGTACGTATGTAATCACATTGTGTGAAATGCATGGATTGGGGATGCTCATGTGTTATTGGCAGAGACAAAACCAATGAGCTTCAGCGCCAAGTATGCAGCTGGGACTTTTTATCGTTGGATCTTAGCATCGACGACCTCGTGGCAGTCGTATGTGTGATTCTCAAGCAGGTTTTGGAGCTACCCGAACTTGTCGAATATCGAGTTTCCGACGGTAAATAAGTGTGCGTTTGCATGTCGTGCGACAACAGAAGGCCACGTGGCTGACTAACATCGATCCCCCATTGCAGACGACATGTTGACGTTTGTCTTTGACGTGTGTAACTCGTACCACCAAGAAAATCCTTATCACAACTTTCGTCATGCCGTTGACGTCTTGCAATCAACCTACTTCTTTTTATGCAAGAGTGGTGTAATTGATCCATTTTTTGATTCTGATCCAACATTGCAACGACCCGATAATGCACCTGGTCTTCAAACTTTGCTTCGTCCTTTGGATGTGTTTGCTATCCTGCTGGCTAGCCTTGGTCACGATATCGGTCATCCTGGTGTCACCAATACGTTTATGGTAAGACCGCCACTATTGCAACACATCAATCAGCATGGCCAACAATGTACATCAATAGGTCCAATCATCAACGCCTTTGGCAGTGTTGTACAATGACCGATCAGTCCTTGAAAGCTTCCATTCAATGGCATTTTTCCATATCTTGAGCAATAGCTGTTTTCGCAAGCTGACGGAAATCAAAGATCGCCCTGATCATGCATGTAATTGTTGGTGATTTGGGGGGAGACAAAGGGGATGAATAACAGCACACGTGTGGCACACATGTTTGAATGGTGACTTACCATGGATCGCATGTTGTAGATTTCCGCAAGGTTGTTATTCATAGCATACTGGCAACCGATATGAGTATGCACGATGAATACGTACGACGTGTAGAAGAGCAAGCTGAAGCATGGAAAAATGATGATATCGATATCAGCAATAAGGAAGTTTGTGATCGAGAACGATTGACATTATGTGGTGCATTGATCAAATGTGCTGATATTGGCAATTGTGTAAGTTAATGGGATAGCGTGATATATTGATTACTCATTGCCCTTTGGTTACGTTATAGGCTCGGCCATTTGAAGTTGCCAAAAGCTGGGCTGAAGTACTCGCTGAGGAATTCGCACAACAAGGTGACCTCGAAAATGAATTAGGCCTTGAAGGATTGCCAATCAATCAACGTGGCAAGGTAACCTTGGAGCAATTCCAGCTGACGTTTAAGCGCAACATCGCCATCAAGCTTTACAAAGCCGTTGCTCAAGTAGCACCAGGTCAGTTGAATGCATCCTTGCATAAGGTCAATCATCCATGTGCACTAACCCAATGCATCGTGTCAATAGGTATGCGGTTCTGTACCCGGTTTATTGAAGAGAATATCATAAAATGGGAAGAACGTGAATCGAGCTGTAACCATGACTCGGGTGTTACGGTTCACGTGGAGGATGGAAATGAGGATGACGATCGTGAACAAGACACACGCTTGGAACAAGGTACATGATCGGCTAAAATATGCAATCATGCATACGCTAAGTTTTGGGTTTATTAATGGATTTAGATGAAGGCTCGTCACATTTACATACACCTACGAGAAGAAGGTCCAGTGGTAGTTTGCCATATGAAATAAGATCACCCGATGTGCGAAGAGATCAAGGTTCAGGAAAGGGAACAAAAAGCGTCCTCCCATATGAAGTATCACCTGAGGTACAAAGTGATCAAGGAGTCCAAAGCGAACAAGAAGGTCCAACGGCTGCTAACAGCATGCAAAACACTGCGAGACGCAAATCGGACGTGTTTAGCTTGGTATCATCCGATAGTGCTCCTCAACCATGGCCTAGAAGACAACGCAAAAAGGTCCGACAAGATTCTCATTCCACATCGTGTCAATGTTTGCTCCAATGACATCATTTGACACCTCTCGTTCATCCCATTATTACGTTGTTATACCCATTTCTTGTAAATCCTTGTCATGTTTCTCTCTCCTCCAATGTACACACACACATTCCCCTTCTTGTATATTTTAAATTGAGCTAGAGAAGATCCATCTCCTACTCCAACACCAAAAAACAATAATAGCATATACCTGTAGAGCTCAATCACATGTATTTGTTGGTAGAATGGGTAAAGTGTAACTTTGAATCTATCCTCACCATTTAGAGGCGTACCACGAAGATCCTCCATCCACTGCAATCACTGCCCCATTTGTATGTTGACCCGCTCGAGATGATAGGTAGATGCAAGTGCCTGCAATGTCTTCAGCTGTACCAATGCGGCCCATAGGATTTGCAGCCATAATCCTGTTACCATGCTTTTGCAGTGTTTCTGCCATAATTTTGGATTGAAAAGCACCAGGTGCAACCACGTTAAAGGTGACCTATTACTATTTGTGTAAGCGTCCATGCGTCATGTACATCGTCAATCTCTACGTACTCCTCTATGCCCAAGTTTTCCAGCCATGTGTCGTGTCATGTGATGCAAACCAGCTTTGGCAGCTGTATAGGAATACGTTTCGGTGGCCACTGCACCAAATCCGTTAACCGATCCAATGTTGATTACGCTGCTGGGATTGGAAGTGGACGCCTTTGCTGTCAATAATGGGAAGCATCTGCTGCAAGCATAAGTACAATATGGATCAAAAAGGCAACCTCTTGTCACCTACAACTGGGTCAATTGGAACACGCGTCGTAAATTCAAGTTGATGACCTTTTCAAAGGCCTCATCAGGAAAAGTGTCGAATCCTTCGTTCCACACTGCGCCAGCACAGTTTACAAGGACGTCAAGATCTGCATAAAATTTTTGTTAACGCATCGTATACAATAATTCCTTGATTCAAAACCTACGATCTTCGCGTTGGGAGATATCGGCAACAAGACTTTTGAGATGGTCAGGCTTTTGAAGATCTGCAGGGATAGCAAAACATTGACCAGGACCTCGCATGTTTAATTTGGATGCAACCTTGTATCACTCGTCAATCTTGGTGCCTTTTTTGTTATCACACAACCTATTCCACCATTTCATACCTCTGCGCACACGTTTGCCTTTCTACTTGTGATATAAACCTTTGAGCCAGCTTCCACGTATCCCTATATAACCAATATCAGCATTGGCATGGATCCTTCGAAACTAGAAATAAGGACATACCGTAGCGATCATCTCCCCAATTCCGCTAGATCCACCGGTTACCAAGACAACCTTTTCCGTATCGTAGTCAATCAACAGTTGCCTTGGATACGCAATACACCCATACCTTGTTTTCCACGTTGAATAAGTCTTTCATGATGTAGCCTGTTTTCAGGATGTTCAAGCATCACCATACCCCCAAGTTTAAATACGCTGTGCGATGCATAAAGTTGCCTGAGAAAAACGGCCGTCATCCCTTTCATCCATGAGAAAATTGGGGAATTAAAGAGCCAACTTATGCTGTACTACCTTGCCGAATTGTACATGAACTCTACGTCTTTGTGTGTTGATTTTGAAGCGACATGATGAAACTTTGACCATAAATCCAATCCACAAATGATATAAGATAACAGCAATGTCTTTTGTTGTTGACTCAATAACGCTGGCTTTTATAATGAAACCACCCAATTACATCTTTGCAAAACAGAGAGCGCCGCCATCCACGGCAATGGTTGCACCATTTGTGTAATGACCAGCACGCGAAGCGAGGTAAATGCAGGTACCAGCAATGTCTTCTGGAGATCCAATACGGCCCACAGGTGTCTTTGCACGGATCGAGTCACCATACTTCTCAAGCGTCTCACGCATCATTTTGGATTGGAAGGCACCTGGTGCAATTGTATTGAAGACACATCCACGATGGCCAAGTTTGCCGGCCATATGCCGTGTAAGATGATGAAGTCCTGCTTTGGCGGACGTGTAAGCAAAGGTTTCTTGAGGAGCAGACTAGTTGGGATCACACGTTAGAGAACGAGATCCTTTATCACGTACTTTATACATACCCGAAAACCATCCACAGATCCAATGTTGATGACAGATGAAGGGTTTTGCAAGCTTGATTTGGCTGTGAGCAATGGGAAACAACTACAAAAGGATAAACGTCGTCAATAAATGGCACTACATAATCATACGAAGAGACGCGCTTACGCTTGTGTGAGGCTAAAAACACGCTTCAAGTTGAGAGTGATGACTTTGTCAAATGCATGATCAGGGTAAGTGTCGAAGGATTCGGCCCAATTGGCACCTGCATTATTCACAAGCACATCGAGGTCTACATAGAGGATGAGGCATGATGAGATACCCCATTCGACATCATCCATCCATTGGTTACATAACACTTACGATCCTCTCTTTTGCTTAACTCTTCCACAAGACGTTTGACTTCATCCAATTTTTGCAAGTTGGCTGGGATAGCAATACATTGGCCAGGTCCTTTCTCAGAGAGCGCCTTGGCAACCTGTAACATGATATGACATGATGAGGGATGCTGAAAAGATAGAGAGAGGGGGAAGATGGGTGTCAACATACCTTGTCGCATGCATCTGCCGAGCGACTTGTGATGTAAACTTTGGCACCAGCTGATACAAAGCCCTATATTTACATGGTCCAAAAGTCAACGAATGTACCTTACGATGGATGGATGATAACAAATCTTACCGTAGCAATCATTTCTCCAATGCCACGACTACCACCAGTTACAAGTACCACTAATAACCCATCGTCATGAGCCATATTGCAACATAGTAGTAATAGACGTCGACTTGTGTACCTTTATCTTTGACGTTGAAGAGATTTTTAATGTCCATGATGCAGATGTTGGTATGTATTAGCCTCCTGCTTTTTGGAAAGAGAGCGAAAAGTACTAGCTGATACAGATGCGTGTGTTGTGAGAAAATATAAAAGCATGGTGGTGGAGGGGTGCGTGTGTGTGTGTGTGTGTGAAGGAGACATTACTAATAGCAAATGGACTTGTGTAACATGCTAGACTTCAAGTATCCTTTCGTAGAATGCAATCAGCTACAAAAGCGGAGTAAAAATGAAAAGGTGTCAAAATCCGATGGTTTATGCATGTTTCCCTCCCCCGTCCTCTGTGTCCTGCTTACCTTCATATGGCATCTTCGTTGGATGAGCTGAGTTGGATACATGGCCAATGCATTGTCCTTCCATCGCACAATAGCATAAAGTGAAGCTCCATTTTTTATCACTGTCTCCACGCACTTGATTTCATTTTCCCAATCGTATGACAATTCACTCCTGAAATCGAGATCAAAGATAATTTCTTGTCCCTTGAATAAATCCGATTGTATTGTTCGCTCTGCATGTTGCTGTAGTGACTGATTGAGTGAAAGAGGAAAAGAGGATGGTGTGTGATGATGACGACTCGTATCATTCTTTGGTGATACTAAAGCTGACGTTGGCGTTATGAATTCCACCGTGCGCTTTACTCGTGGCACCAATGCTTCTGGTTCAGGAGTTTGACTGGAGGATGATGATGGTGTTGGATCTTGTACAGGTTCTGAGAAGGATACATATGGCACTTGCTGAGGATGTGATGATGATGGTGATGGTGGTGATGATGGTGTTGATGATGGTTTCTGTTGTCGGGTGGTTGATGATGACGGTGTTGGTGAAAGCGTCAAGGCATCAAAATCAAATGTTGACAAGTCGCTTGTTATTGATGCCAAATCCCTCCTGCTGATGCGTTTCTTCAATATAGACTTCGGTTGCGATGGTTGTTTGGAAGCAGCTGATGAGGATGAAGTCGATTTGGAATTGCTTGTTGAAGTTTTCTGTTTCATGATCGGTGGTGATTCAGAAGCAGTTGATGGTGGTGATGATGGAGATGATGGAGTCGATATGGATTTGGTTGTTGGAGTATGTTGTTTCAAGATCGATGGTGGTGATGATGGAGGAGTCGATATCGATTTGCTTGTTGGCGTTTGTTGTGTCACTTTATGGCGATGTTTGTGCTTACGGACATTGTGCGTTACATCCAACATCAGCAATGGCTCATCATTGTTGCTTTTCCTTCTAGACATTCTGTGATGGGGTGCTTCCTTCGTATCCATTTTCCTCTTTCCAGGATGTGAATCACTTGCAAGAGCTTGTTGCTTTCCACCACGCTTCTCCCAATAGTCGTCAATGTATTTGGAATCAAGCCTATTTAATGGTACGTGTTAGTCATGCTTGTTGCCCACCCACCGATGTATACTCACAGCTTCTCATCAACCCAACTATCCGCCCTGGCTGGATGTCCCTTCCATCGCATAAAGTATCTGAATCCCTACATAGAGCACATGAGCGATTGCTCCAACGCCTTGTAGGATACCACTTACAGTTTCATCCCGTTTCTTTTCGTGATCGAGAACCATATGAGGTTGTTTTGTTCCAATGGCAGATTGTAAAATGCGTTCTTCCTCTCCACCACGCGTCTTCCAATAATTGTCTGTGATCTCAGGATCCAAGCTATTCAACAAACATTAGCTACATTCCCTTATCAATCCATAATGTATATTTACATGTTTTCTTCATCTTCCCATGTGTCGTTATCGGACGAGTAGCCTTTCCAACGAATAAGATATTTTAACCCCTACACGCCGTTGTACGCGGTCATTGTGTGAGCAAGCTGCTATTGATCGCATCGTGTATGAACCTTACAGGTTGATTGCGCTTCTTATGATGCTTGAGGATCCGCTCCACGACATAGATTTCATCGTCAGCTTCTGCGTCTGTCATTGGCGTCGTACGCAGGGTTGTTGCAGAGAGGTTTGAGTGTGGGGTGGCGGTGGTTGGTCGGGGGGGGGGGACGAGGAGGAGGAGGAGAGGAAAGAAGTCCCTTTGACTCAAAAAGTCAGAGGAGTGTTTCCAGTGGATTCCCTTATTAACTCAGCTGGCTCCCCCACCCACTCCAATATTTATAGAGGCGCATCTCGAGGCACGACACTCTTCGTTTCTTTTTCCCATTCCTTTCACTTTTTCTAAACAGGCAAGTGTCAACAACATGGTCGTTTATTTGCACGTGATGAGAGTTCCACGCACGTCTTATTCGGGGGTAACATATGGAGAACCCATTTCTTGATGCCTTCGGGTATCTTGGATGGCGAACCCTCTCCATCCTCGAGTATGTGGATATTTGCGTGGGTTGTCTGATGCTACTATGACATAAACGATATGATGAAAAATTTTTCTCTATCGATCTGCAAGTGCTAACATGATCATCTTACTATACAGATTATCTTCATCCATGGTTGGGTCGTTGTTTTAGCTAGGATATTACATGATGGGGAATAAAAATTTTCGTTTATTGGTATACAAAGTGTTGTTGTTCAATCTGCTTTAAGTCTTTCCACCTCTTTTTCCAATTCCATTCTACGTTGTGTCTCTTGTTCGAGCTTGGATGCAAGTTGGTTATACGCTATTCTCGCTTCTTCCAATTCCTTGTTCACATCCTGCTCTTCTTCATCCTTGGCAAATGATACGCTCATAACTGTTGCTTCCACAATACGCACCACGCGCCACAAACGGAAGATGATAAGCAGCTCGGCTACTTCTCGTTCCTTACCATGGAGCACAATGTCAAAGACAAACGTTGCAACGACCACTGTATATGGATGATGTTGTGATGTTAGCCTTATCATCACACTCTTTTCCATGTCACTTACCAACAACGTCAAGGATATGCAACTTCCAATGAGGCCATCCTGGTAGATAGTAACGAGGACCAAAGGCAATAAACGCCAACACGAGTTCAAGCAAAAAGATACAAGTGACACCTTGACTTATCACATCTGCCGCTTCCACAAAGAACTTGATACGCTGGCTTGGCTCATTGTCCATCTGACATTCGTGCAAGAACGTGTATATAATTTGAAACAGCACACACACTGCATCGAGGACAACCAAACCAATGATGGCAAGATGCACTTTTTCATTCTCGAGAACTTCGCCAAGTTGGTGACGCCATTCAGCACGTTCTTCTTGTTGAGCTGGTCCACTTGCTGCCGCTGCTGTTTCGGCAAGCTCTGGGTCGCGTGTAGGCAGCGCACCGTATGTTGTCATGGAGACCGAAGAAAATTATTTTAGAGAAAGAGAGAGATAGAGAGAGAGAGCGTTACACTGCATCATTAGCCAAAAAAAGATCAATACACACAACCTTATTCTCTTTTATTATTCCCATTATGATCGTAATGTGTAGCTTTGGATATGCAATTCACTTGAATCGTCTATGGAATATTGAATCTCACATTCAAGCTCACGTGGATTCGTTGTGCCCTTATGACATGTAAAGACACCTCGGATCTTGGACCCACGCTTCATAGGAATTGGTTTCTCGAGCACAAAAGTGGTTTGTTTCCAATGTGTATCTTCACCGAATGGGCTTGTGGTCAAATAAGTTTCGCCATTCACACGCTGTGCTTCTTGAGATAGCGGGATTGGATGGCCATCGCGAGTAAACCATGTATCAAACCAACCAGCAAATGCATACACAGTGCTATCACGGGTTGCTTCAATTTCAAAGGGTGTCTTGAAATCAAGTTGGCGTGTGACAATTTGCTGCAGGTACAAATCTTTGAGCGTCGCCACAGTAGACATGACACAATGGGGCTTGATAAAGTCAACCAAGGCTTCATTGATAACAGGTCCCTTCATTGCAGACATCTTGAATCCGTATACATCGTCCCAAAAGTTGTATCGATCATTCTTCAAATCCTCATCATCCAAAGCAGCCATCAGGATACGGGTATGGCTAGGTGCCACTATTTACATTGTATCAGTGAGTGCTTTTATCATTGATGCTTTTCTTTTTTTGCCACTTACTGATGCCATTGGGTGCCAACCACTTGTTACGAGCATTGAGAACTGAATCCAACATGGCTTCGAACAACAGAAAGTAACCCATCCACTCTGACACAATGATATCGACTTGTGCAACAGGTAGACTAATCTCTTCCACTTTGCCACGGATCACGCTGTCAAAATACCGCCATGTCAATATCCTCTACCAAAACACTCATCCCCATCCTCAATACTTACGTGATGATATTATCCAATCCATTCTCCTTGATGTTGGCTTCAGCCTTTTGCACAATGTTTGAATTATCCACGGCAAAGACTAAATGACAGAGTTCATACATGAGGATTTGATCAAATCATATGGATCATTGTCTTACCCTTCTTTGCTCCTGCCTTGGCAGCGAACATGGATAGGATACCAGTGCCGCATCCAACGTCCAACACAGTCTATGAAGTCGATGTAAGTTTGCTAGGTCCCTTTACAACATGACATACGGCCACTTACTTTGTCCTTGAACACATCCTTATTCTCATACATGAAATCACGATATGCCTCGGTCCGTGCTTTATCTTTCAACATTTGCTCGTGGATTTCTAAAAGAGTGGAAGGTATGAGAAATGGATAAGGATGGTTGGGTGGTATGACTTACCATTGTGTGCATAGGATTCAAAATAATAGTTTCCTTCATCCTCAAGAGCCTTGCCAGTGCCAGTGCGGACGCTCACAACGGACATAGAACGCTCACTAAGATACTCCAATCAATACCTCCGTATCCTCCATGTATGTATGACCATCACCCATACCTTCGCGTGTCATCAATGATATTATCCAAGAATGTTTTCTTGACCATCGTTTGGTAGTCTTCAAATTGGCTCTTCAATTCGCTATATCGTTCATCGGCACTCTGGAGCATGGCAAGAAGCTTCTTTTCAAGCTCGGTGGTAGGTTGGATGTTGGAGAGATCAACTGTGACAATAAAAAGGGTGAGTCATTGTATAGTCCTTCGCCTATGCGTTGACGATGTCAACTCACCTTGAGTTTCCTTTTCCAAAAGATCCTCTGGGATATCATCTGCAATTTCCAATTCCTCAAAAGCTATATGGATATGCATTAATAACAAGCAAAGGTAGGGATGGGATCCTATTGGCATTACCAAACAAGAGCGCATCATCTTCCAAAACGGGTTGCAGTAATTCATCATCCTCCCAAAAGTCTTCATCGCCGGTCAATTTGAATTCCTTGGTGTTGGCAAGATCCGGTTTGAGTTGCACCTGTCAAACATTGCTTTTATCAGTATACAATCCTAGTCCTTCTTCCTTTTATGCATGTCATTTACCTGCTTGCGAATATAGTTGATCATGCGGATACACTTGTAAAAGTCGAGGCCTTCCCTGGCATGTGAGTGTTGATTGTCAAAAAAGGACAATGAAAAAAACTCTTACCCAGCGAGCGTTTGACAGCCAAGAAATCGAAACCATGCACTTGTTGACAGTGTTGGAAGGCATCCTCGGGTAACTCGAACGTTTCAGCACAAAACAAACACTTGGGTTCAGCATCGTATTGGTCCTCACGCTCCCAATCGTCCCAGTCTTCTTGTTCTATGGTCATGCATATTCGATCGATCAGCTGTTAGCTCAACTCGGCTCAAGATCTAAAGGATAAGCCTACCATTGGGATCTAACTCGGACGCTGTATATTCGGAAGCTGCATATGCTGATCCTGGTGATCGACCAGGCATTGCCCAGTTGCTGGCATTCACTCGATAGGCCATAAGGGATAGAGGAAGGTTTTTTTCGGGTTGAAGGATGCACCTGACCACAACGAGTTCCACATTCTCCCTCCACCTCCGACTTGAAAGCAGCATAAGCGTGACTTTGTAGCATCTTCATCCACATGATAGAATATCATGCATGCTTGTATTGTACACCGATCTCAAATAAAGATTGTTGTTATCTTGTGTTGGATGCCGTTATAGCTCATGGTAAAGGATAATATCATATCAAAAAGTGTATATAAAAGAAGCAGTGCATAATGCAACATCAATGCAAGCGGGATGGCGAAATCAACAGGATTCCTACCTAACAATGATTCGCGTATAGAGACCTCTGATGGTATCGTATTATCAAGAGAGATTGAAAATCAATGGGTGTAGTACTACCACATGAGGTCATGGTGGATCAGATAATATCCCGCGTTCCGCTAAGATAGCTCTAAGACATAATTGTCTCATCTGTTGGGCTCGCTGGGATCCAAAAAGAACTTTTGTGTAGATATAGACAATGAATTCGATGATAGCAGACTTATCAATATGAGTAATTTATACATGGTGGAGGGGGTCATTGTGATGATATATGCAAGATCGATTCTGATCCAGGAACGACAAAAGTCAAAAAGATTTTAGTTCGCTTGCGTCATTGGCTAGCCACTGCTCTCTATGGTAACCAAGCAAAAAGCCGCAAGTCACTAGGCTGAACGGTTGTGTTTTTTCCAAAAGATCAGGACCGAAGCTTCCGTGTCTTTCTTTTACTTGTTCGACCTACAACCACGTCTTTTTTCTCTTTACCAACACGACGCTATATCTGTTTTTCGACCTTATTTAATTCACAACTCGATTCCACGACAACATGCCTCCAAAGAAACAGACCAAGAACGAAAAAAAGAAGGCCCAAAAGGTCGTCGAAGACAAAACCTTTGGCATGAAGAACAAGAACAAATCGGCAAAGGCTCAGCGCTATATCCAACAACTACAGAGTCAGGCTAAGCACAATGCCACACAAAACGTAAATCGTCTCCCTTGGCAACCGCTGATTGGCAACAACTTTCTCACTCATCTACTATTCTATTCTATAGCAAGACAAGAGCAAGGCGAAGAGCGTGGATAAGAAGGAGGAGGATCGAAAGCGACGAGAGGAACTTGCCGAGCTCTTTAAGCCTGTTCAGACACCACAAAAGGTGCCATTTGGCACTGATCCCAAAACCGTACTTTGTATGTACTTCAAGCAAGGCCATTGTGAGCGAGGAGCCAAGTGCAAGTTTTCACACGACCTTAACGTGGATCGTAAGCAACAAAAGAAAGATCTTTATACCGATTCTCGAGCAAACGGTAAGTTGGATGTTGCGTCAATCTTTAATGGTGAAGAAGATGAATGTTGGCTAAAAGGGAACATTTTATCAGACACAATGGAGAATTGGGATCAAAAGAAGCTCGAGGAAGTCATCAATAAGAAGAGCAGCAAGCAACCTCCTACCGACATTGTGTGCAAGTTCTTTTTGGAAGCCATTGAAAGCAGCAAATATGGATGGTTTTGGGAATGTCCAAATGGCGGTGATAATTGTAAATACCGTCATGCATTGCCACCTGGTTTTGTGCTGAAATCCCAACAGGCAAAGAAGGCTGAAAACAAAAAGGAGATCTCTTTGGAAGAATTCTTGGAGAGCGAGGTAAAGAGGAAGAGGATGTCATGATATGTATCGACCACTTTATTGACTCATGATGATGATGAATGTTACTTTAGCGTCACAAACTTGGTTCTAATTTGACACCAATGACCCTTGAGACTTTCCAGGAGTGGAAGAAGAACCGTGTTGCCAAGAAGGATGCAAAGGAACAAGCTGAGCGTAAGGCTAAGGAAACTCGCATGAAAGCTGGCCGATCACAAGGCATGTCCGGTAGAGATTTGTTTGAATTCAACCCATCACTGGCTATGGAGGAGGATTATGATGATGAAGCTATGGATCTTTCCATGTATGAACGGCACGATGATGATGATGATGAGGAGGAGAACCAGGTTAGCCAAGGTGTACAAAACATGTCTGTGCAGGATGCCGCTCAAAGCGGCAGCTCTGCCTAATAAATTTGATTTCTGATACACACAATGGGTCTATACATCATATCTATTTGGAGGTGTCAATGGCCAATGGAGATAAAAGTGATGATGGCTTGGAGGTGGAGGTCGATGAAGGTGGAGGGAGGGGGAATGATTAAAAAATCACCGCTCTTGGGAAGCAGTGTGTTCGCTTCTTTTCACTCTCTTTTTTTTTCAATGGCAGACAGCCCAGCGATACACGAGATATCCAGTGGAGACGAATACAACTCACTGAGCAGTGGCGACGAGGAGGAATACGAAGTCGAACGCATTGTGGATCACAAACGATTGACTCGAGTAAGATTGTACCCGTCACCAATCGCTATCAACGCGTAGTACTCAATTGTAGATCCTATTCAACAGGGTCGATACAAGTATCTGATCAAGTGGAAGGGTTACAGCGATGAAGAAAATACATGGGAGTCAGAGGATAACATGTAAGTGCTGTACATGTATATGCATTCAATGTTGTCCTTTTATTTATGATGCTATTGTGGGTAGTGCTGCACCAGAACTAATGGATGAATATTGGAGGAATCATGGTGATGATGCTGACACTGCACGCGAAAACAAAAGGAAACGCGTGACAACTCCAGATGAGGACGCACGTGCCATGCCACCGCCACCACCACGAACACCACGACGTACTCGGCAAGATGACAATCAACGACAAAGACTTGGACGACGCACAGTGAAATTCAATGGACATGATGTGATTGTGGATGATGCTTACCCTCAAAATGCGGATAACATCGATTGGGAAAAAGAGGTCAAGGCTGTCGAGCTTGTAGGACCTCAGGCAAATGGTGGACTTGAAGCTGTTATCCAATGGTAAGCTTTGTTATTGATCCATCAGCAGCATTGTCATGTTGTACTTATATACTCATTCAAAAAGGAACGATGGAAAGTACTCATTGCACCCTTGCCCCTTGCTTCACCGGAAATGTCCAATCAAGGTAACCATTGACATGGTCTATTCTTTTTACAATGCTTATATAGGTGTATCGTGACCTTGTTGTAGTTACTCAAGTATTACGAGAACCTGCTAGAGTTCAATGTTCGTTAAGCGAATCCATGGCCGTCTATCATCCTATTACACTTTTTGCACCTATTCAATCAACAAAAACAAGTATTCTATTCACGTCAATCACCTCATTGTCATTGTCTCTCCTCGAGTACGCACATTTTGCAACCACAACACAATATCCTTTATCCGAGCAAGTGTCTTTCTTTCGTCATTCCATCATGAACGCAACGTGAAATTATATGCTCTCACTCTCTCATACAAACAACTCCTCCATTTATCATACCCTGATTTGTATCTTGGATGTTTTCGTGTACTTCAAAAGGATAAAGAACCGAAACACTGCTTTAATTATGGATATGGCTCATTCATTCATTATGATAAAGATACACATTTATTTGCAAATCCACACTACATAATCATACATCGATCACCAGGTTGTCCTTGCCTTGGATTATAGGATGTTGCATTAATGCGATATTGCTTTTTGGCAGATGCTGGCTCTGTGTTTGTTCGATCAGCTTCAGGTGCAGGTGGAGCAGCAGGTGTTTGAGGTGGAGGACAATAATAAAGATAGCCACCTGCTGGCAGCTGAGGCAAGCTAAAAGGTGGTGATGGCATTGGTGGTGGTGGAGGTGGTGGTGATGCTGTTGCTGCTGTTGCTGATGATGAATGATGTTGTTGTTGTTGGTATGGAGGTGGTGGTGATGATGGATATCCACCAGGCATGGCTGTAGTCGAACCATCCATGGATTCCTTTTGGCTGTTGGCTGCTGCCATCTTTTTCATATGCTTGGCATGTCGTGGACTCCAAAAGCTAGGATCACGTGGTTCTCGGTTGGTCTTTTTTCTTGCAAGGAATGATTTCTTCTTTTTGAGCTTTTCAACTGGTGGTTGAGGTGGTGGTGATGATGGTACTTCTTCTTGTTGATAATGAGCTGGCATGGTATTCCCAATCATAGGTGATGTTGGTGCTACAATTCCACCAGCTGGAAGCATGGCATTGGTTGGAGGAGGTGATGATAGTTGTGCTTGATGTAGCTGTTCCTGGCGATATTGCTGCTGCAACCCATTCAGCAATGCCATGGTAGAAGGGGATGGTTCAGGTTGAACGGCCGTGCTACTTGGCATGTTATAATAATAGTTGGCAGCATTGTTCTGCATCTGCTGCTGCTGCTGTTGTTGTTGCTGTTGATGCCGTTGTTGATAGTAGGATGTAAGCAATTGTAGTCTGTAGGCATCGATTTGTTGTTGATTCATGATGAAAAAGATGACAATGAGAAAAGAATAAAGAATGAAGCAAAACAACAATGGATACGTTCTTGAATGATAATCGTCTACTGTTTCCATCACTGGCTGTAAACACATTACCAAATTGGGTGATGATTAGCCTTACATGATGAGGAGATGTCGCATCTGATCATACCAAAGGACAACGTACGTGCCAAGCAAAGCAGAGTTTATTGGCTTCACGAAAAAAAGACAATCCATTGTATACAAAAGGGATCTAAACCTGCAGTGTGTGCGTGTGTGCGTGTGTGTGCATGCATGTTTCTGTTTATGATGGTACGTCACCTATGCCAACTTGCTTATATGCACTTTTTCATCAACCTGCTTCCACTCTTCCCTTCTTCCTTGCTCAACCTTGGAAGACATGACTGAAATCAGTAAGTCACCCTTCTCATGTTCCAATGTCAATTGCACTTCTGCTGACCTGGCAATAGAAAACATGACAGCGTCCGACCAAGACAACCGCAGCCAGGCAACGGTGCGAGGCGATGCATTATCAACTCGTTTCCCACACTACTTTTTCCTTGCTCCTCAAGACGACTTTATGGTGAACGCTGATGGTCTCGCCAAACGTGCAGAATGTCTTAAGCCATATGAGCTTTCGAACGTGGAGAATGTAGGTGTCACATTGAGTGTCGTTTAAATGTCAACTGATATCAGCGGCATAATAATTGTAGGCTAAGGTTTTGTGCTCCATGAGGACTGATCATATAATCGAGACCGTCAAAGGCATCTTCGAAAAGAAGAATCCCCAAGTTAAACGATGGCGTAGTGAGGATTGGACGCTGTATAACTTGCTACTCGTTGATCTTTGCCGAAGATTACAAATCGTGGATATGAGGTTTGAAAGGATGTACGAGCCACATGAAAGAGAAATCAAATGGCGAAAAGATGTTATAGAACCAGTGCGTCGGGTTGTCCATAGGTAAGCGTGTGGAAGGAACATTATGAGAGTTTTCAAAGGAGGTTCATGAAACCTTTTTTTCTGTATAGCATGCAAAAAGGAGAACGTCTAGCATTTGCAAAAACGGATGATGGCGAGTACTTCGACCTGTTTGTGCCATTTGTCAAAGCGAAGCGAGAACGCTTGATTTCTCTGGTTCAGGACTTTGGCGACGAGTTAGCGTTGTTCACTGAATTTATCGACTACAAGAAGATTGCCGATATGAAAGACAGCGAATACCAAACATTTGTCGACGACCTTTCACTATGCAGGGAGTCACTCACGGAGCGTATGGCCATGGTGCCCAAGCACTTCAAGAATACTAATCCTGAAAGCCCTTTCAAGAAGCATACACTTTTAAACCCAACCAATATGGATGAAGCCATCTTCCAGAACAAGACATGGAATAGCTGTGATGACTGCGATGATCCTTGTTTTTGATAACAACTAGCTACCAATGATAAGCGACAATGTGATGAATAAATCCTTTTGATTGCGCATGGAACGAATGGTCTCTTGTGGGGGTGCTGCATTGTGGCACAAAGTAGGTGCTATAACCCATAGCTTGTATGGTATAGTCTAACACAGCTTGCTACGCATCCCCGCTAGTACAATGATGCTAGGATGACAAGTTTATTACATGCAATGTCCAATTCCAAACATGTGTATGTTAGATCCTAATCAACAAGCCAAGTGGTAGTAGTAGTAGTAGTGGCAGAGCGAATACTCTTTGCTGTTGTATTTGCCAAAAAAATATTTGTGCGTGAGGTCACTTGATGTGAGTGATTTCTTTTTCCAGTGTTTGTTCAACCAACCAATTGCCAACTTCCCACTGTGTAAAAGGGCTTCAAGTTTAATTGGCCACGTGCGTGAACCAATCCGGGTCACAAGCATACAGGGGCACTGGGAATAGCATACCACCTATTGTAACCATGCAAAAGTGGCGGGAAGGTGATGCATGCAAGAAAAGAAAAAAAAATTGCGCCTGCATGTGCCGTACTGCAAGTATTCGGCTCGAACTATTCAGCAAGGAAAGATCATTGGCATGAGGAACAACGTCATTAGGTAAGACCCTTATTGAGGAAAAATCACCGCAAGACAACAAGTTAAACTCAGTAATGGGTAATCGAAAACCCCATCATTCCATATCGGAAACCGCCACCCCCGATCTGTAGAAACGCTCTTTTTTTTTCACTCTTTTCTTTGCAGACCATATAAAAAGAACTCCTTTTCCAAGTTTGCTTGTTTATCCATTTCTTTGATTTTTACATATACCCATTCTTGAGCACCCAAATTTTTCTGCATACAATCATTTTATTATATGCAACAACGCTGTTGATTCATTGTACGACGCCATCATCATCATTATCAACAACAACAACAATACGGTTATAACGCATCTCAATGGCCGTCCACACCAGCAGTATGCCGCCACAGAGTCTTCCCGGTGACGGGAGTTGGTTGAATATCCAAGGTGTTTCTCGCACATTTTCACCTGATCCTCTTGACCATGGTGATGATGAATACGATGATACCACCTTACAACATGCACCTGATCTTTCATCTTCGGCATCCTCGGTGGGTGATACTCGTAGCAGCAGTACCAGCTCAACGGTTTCGCATATGACCAAAGTGCCACCTCAGCCTATAAAGAAGCATAGTCGACTTCACAATATGCTCCATAACGCTGGTGGTCATATTCGTGCTGGCCTTCGTATGACACCTCTTTCAACATCATCATCTGACCACGAGGAATCTGTAAAACCTCGAAGAGGTAGTACAGAAAGCGGTCATCACCACAGCAACAGCTACAGCAGCTCTGTTAGTAGCACTTGGAGCAAATTTTCGTCATCCTTTAAAAATCATAGCCATTCGGGATGTTCATCACCACCTCAAGTACCTCGACTTGCTGAAAAGTATGGCGGCTATATCAAACCAGATTCACAGCGTACATTCAAGGGCATGGGAGCAACATCAAAAAAGAATATCGGGAGCGGGGCAACAGCCGTGATCCGTTTGGTGCGACATGATGGGCAGATCCTTGCGGTGAAAGAGTTCAAAAAGCGGGAAAAGAATGAATCTGAACGTGATTACGAGAAGCGTATGCGGAACGAATATTGCATCAGCAAAACAGTTTCGGGCCATCCTCATGTTGTTAATACCTTGGATCTCGTCAAAGACGAGCGTGATCGCTGGTGTACGGTTATGGAATACGTAAGTTTAAAATGAGCGCGTGTGCGCGCGCCACCAATACTACCTGTGCGTGTGAAAACTAAAGCTTATCTACTTTTCCTTACTTTCCAATGTGGACTTTTTTAGTGCTCCGGTGGTGATTTATTCAACTTATTGCAAGAACGGCCTTCCATGACACCCATGGAACATGGCTGCTTATTCAAGCAGTTGTTGTTAGGTCTCCAACATCTTCATCAACTTGGCATTGCTCATCGTGATATCAAGCCTGAAAATCTGGTCCTGACGGAAGGTGGCACATTACGGATATGCGATTTTGGCACTGCTGATATTATACAAACATGCTTTGAATCAAGTCCAAGACCTTCCCACAAATGGTGTGGCTCAGAGCCCTTTTGGTCACCCGAGATGTGGTCTCTCAAGGATGAGAATGATACCTATGATGGTCGTGCTTTTGATGTATGGAGCGCTGGTATTACTTACATGTGCATGCGTACACACATGCTTCCTTTTCATGCATCCTTTTATACCGGCAAGCCTAATGGGAAGCCACCTGCTGGTGCGAAACCTGGATCTCCTGCTGATGTCGCTGCACGTGCGTATGATGGTGGTGACAAGGAATATGCACTCTATTGCCAACAGCGTCATGAAGATGGTGGTGTGCATGCTTGTCACTTGTTTAATGACCTTTCAGAACAAGAATGTGAATGCATTGGTGGCATGCTTGATCCAGATCCAACAAGACGTTTTACGGTTGATCAAGCTTTGGAGACGCCTTGGATGAAATCCATAGAAATGTGCAACGATGGTCAGCTCTCCAATGGTTGGCGACATTATCATTGTAGACGACCTTCCTCATCCCCTTCATCTCCCGCCACAAAGAGCGGCGACAAAAAGATGAACCCTTTCAATTTCTAGACTCACACATAGCTCATGTATAATGTTTATCCCATTCCCTGTATCATCCATCATCCCTTAAAAATTGTACAATAGACCTTACTTGTAAAATGAACCAACAATAACAATGATACAAACAAAAAGCTTATTCCATGTGGTCTATGTATGGTCATGCATAGGGTTGCACACATAGAATCGGGGGTGTGTTCATTGTTGTTATGGGGGTTGGATAATACAAGTTGAGCACACAACACAAGGTCATCATGGCATCATTGTCGTGTTTCATTGTTGCAATCATTCACAAAGAATTCCATTCCAATGTCGTCATTTATGCAAGCAATTTCCAATTGTATTTGAGTCCTCCTCTAATCTCTACAGGTTTGCCATTCTCCATAGTGCGACCTATTGAATCATAAATGATCAGCCATCCTCCTCCTCAACCATGATCCTCCAATCACTTACCCTTGAGTACATGTACACCCCACACACGGCCATGATTGAGACCCTGAAAGATCCATTAGAGTGAGGAGAGGTTACATAGCATTCATCTTGTTATCTACTTACAGGCTTGAGATTGACTTTGGTGACTTCATAGTATGAGTCCTTAAGACCAGGATTGTTGAGAACCTTTGTAGAGGCCTGAATAGAGAAGGTTGAGTGAGTATGGCATGGCATCGATCCATTGTTGACATTGACACTTTACCACACGACTACCGACACCGTATTCGGGAAGCACACTGAGGACTTGATAAAGGTTCTTTCCACCTTGAGTGAAGACGGAAGGCTTTTCTGTGAGTTGACTCAACACTTGGCGAGCGACGTTCATGGCAAATGAGACTGGACGGCAAAAGAGAGCAACAACAAAAATTCTTGGATGGAAGCGGACAAGGCGCTTGTGTCTCCAAGGCCGACGGCTCCATATCCCATCATCGTCTCCAAGGTTACTATGATCGTCAATACCGATGCCTCTAACTCTATAGTACAATCAGGTCTTCATTCCATTCATGATGGATGTTTTGATAAATGCTATCATAGTGGATGCAATAGGCTATAGCCACATTTTATTACGTAGCGTATTTTGATAGTATAAGCTCTAAGCAATGTTGGTATCCCTGATACAGTAAAAGTCTATACTCCTTGTTCATGAAAAGCAGTAATAGAAGCTTGCTACGCTACAAGGCTATCATCATCATCATCATCATCATCTGAGTATATGTATCACAAGCGAGGAGGGGAACAAAGCGAGTAACAGGCGGCATATCGATACTCACCTTTTTCCAAATCCTATGCCAAACTACCTTCTTGCCCTTGCTATTTCAATCGGGATAGTCTCACATGCACGAAAGAAAAGGTCGTTATCACCAGATGGAGCAGCAGGTGCATTCGTACTCGGCATGGCAACTTGCACGTCGACCTACGCGTACTTCACCTTGATCCTACTCGTTTTCTTCCTTGCAAGCTCGAAATTGACCAAGGTAGCAAGCACGACATGTACACTACGTCAAAGTCTCATTCCTGTTCTTGTTGAATAGTTTAAGGCTGAACGCAAAAAGCTGCTCGAGTCTGACTATGAACATGCCAGTGAAAGAACTCTTATCCAAGTCGTTTGCAATGGTTTGACGGGTGGTGTGCTTGCCGTGTTATTCCAAGTCTATTGTGAACCCTATTTTGCATGCTTTGATACATCAAGGATGGCTACTGTTCTTTTGTGGGCTTACATGGGGTAAGTGGGTGGATCAAGAGGATGTATTACTTGGGGGTTGGTTGTGATTGACGGCGAATTATTAGACATTATGCATGCTGTGCAGGGGATACGGTAAGACATGATGAAATCAGGTACACTCGCGCGAAATGTTGATTGTGGTCATGGATGTAGTGGGCAAGTGAATTGGGAATTCTCAACAAGAGCTGGCCAGTTTCCATCATCCACTTGAAGCAGGTACCACCTGGCACCAATGGCGGCGTATCACCACTTGGATTACTTGCATCTTTGGCTGGTGGTGCAACAATTGGCTTCACTGGTGCTATTTCGATGACTCTCCAACAACAATGTCATGGTGTGGCATGGGAGTTTGTTGTGGTTGGTGCATTGGCAGGATTGGGAGGATCATTGGTAAGTGGTGGGTGTGCATATATATATATATATATATGGATGGCAACGTGTCCAAGTTCTTTTTGGGATTGATCCCCCGTTCTCATTCCTTTGTGATGCAAAAAAAGGTTGACTCGGTGTTGGGTGCCACAGTTCAAAAGACATTGTACTCCAAGAAACGAAGAATGGTGGTAGCTGAAGGTGAAGACAAGGATGCGGTTGCCATTGGCAGTGGCTGGGATATTTTGGACAACCATCAGGTGAGTTGTAGTGAGTTCGAGAACATTATGGAAGGCATCACAGCACTTTTTTTTCCCTCTCCGTCTCATTCATATCATTCTAGGTCAACCTGGCATCATCTCTCGTCACATCCTTTATGTGCGGTGCAGCAGCTTATTGGCTATATTAGAACCATATCCTCATCATCCTTGCATACAATACAAGCTTCGCATTCACCCAAAGAGTATAAACATGAAGGTGGTCGGAATGAAATGGGGTGCACAAGCCAAGTACAACCCATGAGGACGTTGAAATATGTTATCCACCTGGATGAGCCCCTTAAAAATATAGATGGGTGGTCAATGTATGAAGAAGGAGAAGGATTGAGAGAGAGTTGTCTGAGACAGATTATCGGGCAAGGTGGAAAAGGACTAAAAAAAAGCTTGTTGTGGTAGGGTGAGCGTATAGCAACGCATATCCCTGTGAGATAAGGGGGTTAAGAAATCATCATATCGTACATCTGGCATGAAAATGCATGAATGAATCAAGGACGTATTGGGAAGCCAAAGTTGGGGATGAGAGAGAGAGGAAGGATAATATAGCACACAATTTCGCCTATGAAAAAAAGACCAAGCTCACAGCAACAACAAACATTACAACTTCAGACACGCTCTTTGAACCCCCGGCACCTTACTTAGGCTTACGTCATGGCCAATCAAATCTATGGGCGTGTGTGGACTCACAGTTTTGCTCTCCCCCACCTCTTTTTTTTCGTCGTGTTGGTCGAGTGCCCTTTTTTCTTACTCTTTCTTCGCCTCTCTCTCTCTTTTTTTTTTCTTCGGTATGTAAGCGCGGGAGTTCCATAAAAGGTTCAATGACCGATTTGACTTTTTTGACACTGACTCCTCACTTGAAGCTTTATACAAGTCTACAACCAAACCCATAAAACAACCGAAGGGAACTTAAACGGTAAGTCAACTTGCACCTTTTCGTGGAAGATATTCCTTCTTGGCGTCGTGACTATCTCCCCCAACCCAATCATTTTATCCTTCTTCCTTTCCCAACCCATACAACTTTCACCTTCTCTCCCATATCCATTGTACTCACCCACCTCACACTCACACACACTCCACTTCTGAAACTGACTATATTGACACACACGTCTTCCCATAAAAATTACCCGTTTCTTAAACCTCCTTTGTCCACCATGAATATTTTCTCACCCAAGACCAACATTGCAGAACAACCCACAACAACGATCGCTTCAACTATACTATATTCGCCCCATTCAATGGCAAACGAGATCGATCAACAACATCCCGCACCCGATCAACCCACGATCATGGATAACGAGTAAGCGTGTGTGGGTGGGAAAAAGAAAGAAAGTTGAGAGAAAAACGCGTGTATTCTATATTTTTGGTCGTGTGTGTGCGTGTGTGAGAATCAAAGTGTGGGCTACACGCGTTTTGGTGGGGGGTTGCATATATGACTTTGGGTGAACATGAGTATGTGTGTGATTGACATTGGTCTATGATGATTACATTAGACAAGAAAAGATAAGCGAAGAAACCATGGATACCTCGAGCCCTAAACGACCAAAGTTGGAACACACAATGGGTGAAACACCATCAGCATCAGCTACAACAACAACACCGACAACGACCGCGACACCACCCATTCATGATCAACAACAACAGCAACCTCCTATCGCGTCATCTTCTAGTCCCGTCAATGTAAAAAACGGCTTCCCTTCCAATTCCTCAGCTGCCGCTAGCCCTGCTGCCAGTAATACTGAACCCACCACTCCATCTTCACCACGCACCTCAAAAATCAGTAAAAAGGTATTGTATTGTATGGTAGCCTAGGAGACAAGGGGGGAAATGGCATAGGAATAATACTTTTTATAGTCAAGGACCTCTTCACCTACACCATCCATACCATCCAGCCGCCACACCAACATGACGCGAGATCAGATAAAATACAGCACAGCCATCATGCGCAATTTGAAAAAGCACAGAGACGCCACGCCCTTCCTTAATCCCGTCGACTATGTCAAATTGAACGTGCCTGATTATCCCAAAGTCATCAAACACCCAATGGATCTCAACACAGTCGATCGTAAATTATCCAGTGGAGAATACGAGAATGTGGAGGATTTCATTGCCGATGTGCGACTCGTCTTTAGCAATTGTTACAAGTTCAATGGTCCTGAAGCAATGATATCCATGCTTTGTCAAAATGTGGAATCAGCTTTTGAAAAGAGTTTGCGACAAATGCCATTATCAAGAGAGGTAAATGATTGAAAAGAAAAGGAAAAGAAAGAATGGAGGAAATTGACCATGGATCATATAGCCATTGTCACCACGTCCTAGTCCAATGTCTGAAAAAGATGATCATCCAAGGAAGAAGAGTGTGGGTGGCGGACGATCACGGTCACCAACACAAAGTTTGAGACGCATTTCTGAAGATGGTCGACCTAAACGCGAGATTCATCCACCCCCATCCAAAGACTACCCTGAACCTATGACCAAACGACGCAACCCACGCAAAAACGACGCACAAATGAAGTTCTGTGGACAAGTGCTACGTGAGCTTCGCAAGTCAAAATATAGAAACATCAATTATCCATTCCTTGCACCTGTGGACGTCGTTGCTCTCAACATTCCTGATTACCCTTCCATTGTGAAGCACCCCATGGATTTGTCAACTATTGAACGAAAGCTGAATGAAGGCGATTATCAGAACGCTGATGATTTTGAGACTGATATGCGACTCATGTTCAACAACTGCTACTTGTATAATCCACCAGTAACCCCCGTACACAAGATGGGTCAGGAATTGGAAAAGGTGTTTGATGAAAAATGGAAGCAAAAGCCACAACCACCACCACCAGAGCCAGAACGTATGGAGGACATTGAAGAGTTTTATGAGGAAGTTGAATCTGAAGAAGATGGTAAGCATTGGTACATGCACAAGAAGTGGAATGAGGGTATTGATTTTTTTCTTTATTAGACCGGGATCACAAAATTGCTGAATTGGAACGACATCTTGCCAGCATCACACAACAAATCTCATCCTTAAAGTCAAACAAAAAAAGGAAGACCGATCGAACAGCCAGCAAAGGTCGAGGTGCTCGTGGTGGTGCTGCTGCAAACAAAGAGCGAAAGGCACCAAGTGAAAAACGGCGACGAGTCACCAAACAAAAGGAGGAGCTGCCAGAATTCACTTTTGAACAAAAGAAGGATCTCAGTGAGCGTATCAATAGCTTGACGGGTGATCGGCTTAACACCGTGGTCAACATTATCCAAAGCTCTATGCCTAATTTGGATGGGGTAAGTGGATTGGATGGGATGGCATTTTTTTTTGGGGAACGTGTATGTTGATCCTTTTATCCTCCATCATAGCAAGGGCAAGAGGAAATCGTACTTGATATTGATTCATTGGATCGGCAAACATTACATCGCTTGCATGAATTCGTCACCGGCAAAAGTTTGATACCAAAGAAGCAATCCACATCCAAGAGAGCAAGGTTACACTACAATGAACAAGAGTCCAACCGTCAAATCAAGGAACTTGAAAAGACATTACAGAAATTCAAGAACTCTGAGGAAACTGACTACTATGATGGTAATTTGCATGAGAGAGAGAATCGCTATCATGATGTACTAAACATGTCTTAATAGCCCGGGGAGCCCAAAACTCATCAAGTGAAAGCGATTCTGAAAGTTCTTCTGGATCAGATTCGGATGACTCTGGAAGCAGCTCAGATTAGACCTTTGCATATTTCCATTATCTGATCTGCTATTGGCAATCTTTTTCCCCCTCTTCTCCCTTCATGTCATATTAGTTTGTTACCCCACTCCAGCAATCTGCTCGAATTGAAAGAAAAAAACTCACGCACATTCACACTCACACACATGCACCCAACACCTAACGAGACTGTTGATCGAATCTACGTGTATATTTTGGTAACAATGATGGATGATATACTTCATCTCTTGTCCATAGTAATATTATTCAAGTGATGTGTAAACTTAAAAGGTCTCATCATCGTATTCATCATGGTGACCACCGGGTATGTCGTCCTCTGGGGGTACTTCAAAGCCCTCCTAATTAAAAATAGAACACGCCCAGTGTCAATGATCGGAAATGG
Organism: Lichtheimia ornata; assembly: GCF_029851405.1. Taxonomy (NCBI): domain Eukaryota; kingdom Fungi; phylum Mucoromycota; class Mucoromycetes; order Mucorales; family Lichtheimiaceae; genus Lichtheimia; species Lichtheimia ornata. Next base: position 542,471 of record NW_026695321.1, read on the forward strand.
GTTCCGTATCCAAACAATGAAACCACCACCTACCTCAGTGCTGTAAAGAATCGTTTGAATATCCTTCATAATCGGCAACTCGACATGCTCCTCAGGGTGCTGTTCGGCAGCATCGAGCTCTTCTTGTACAAGAATCTCAATATCTCGCAACTTGCCAAAATAAAAGTCCCGTTCCTTTTCAAGGCCATCCACGGTCATCTTGAGTTCCGAGATTTGCTTGTTGAGCTCGATAATAACGGATTGGGAGTGGTTGTCCATAGCACCAGCGCTTGCGCTGTTGGCAGATACACGTCCTGTAGTACGACTTGTGCTACGAACTATTCGAAAAAACAAAGAAAGAATCCATACATGTTAATAACCCATGTGTCCATAACATTGATTCTTCCACGCCAGGCACATTTTTTCTTACCTCCTCCAGCAGCAGCCGTCCGTCGCACACCAGCAGATGCACCAGCGGCACGCATACCACCAGCTGATCGAGCGCCACCACCACCCTTACGACGACCAATAGCATCATAAGCACCACCAGCAAAATTTTGATCCCAATAACGCTTGATCCATTGCATGAATTCGAGATTGTCTTGGAACTTGCACTTCATCAACTTGTCTACAGGTACAACCTAATGACATCCATCAGCCTATGTACTACTTGTCACCTTTGTACATCAGTATAAATAGCGTACCTTGTCGATCCTAATAAACAACAACAATGGTATATGAGTACCTGTATGTATTTATAGACCCACCCATACGCTACTTACTTGTGCTTGTTGAACGTGTGTTGAAGCACCTTGTAGTTGCCAACGTATTCGTATTCGTGTTTGGTATCAAACTTGACCTTGCTCATATGGACATCGCCTGTCAATTGCCATTGCATGTCGGTACAAGTGCTATAGTCGAGATGTATTGTTTTCATTTACCATAGATGGAGTCCATAATCTGACAATAGGCGCCACCTAAGTTTACCCAGCTCGTGAATGAGTAACATGTCAAAGTGGATGAGAGACCTACTTACCAGTGCCGGCCTGTTCAACCTTGGTATAGTTCAATTGCAAGAGGTCATTCAACCAAGCAAGCAACTCAGTCCTTGATTCACCCATTGTTCGAAAGCGGGATAAACACTCGTAAAAAAAGAGAGAGAAAGAAAATGAAATCGAACCCCTCCCCAACCTCCTCTCTGTCTCTTTTGAGTGACGTTCCATGTGATGTGATGTGTGTGGGCTTCATAGGTGCTCATCCCCTTCACCTTAGAAAGATGTCATCCCACCACCACCCTCGCCCCTTATCCTTTATTGCCTTACCTTTACATACATTCATCCATTTGTATTATTATTACTGCTCGATATTAGTATAAACAAGATGCCGTTGCTGCATGCTAGAACATACAATAGAATCAAGTGGCGACATGTTAGATGAAACCGGGAAAGCATAATGCATATTTGAAACAAATGACCGCATGCAACCTTCCTCAGCAGCTTATACCCATTTTGAAATCGTTGCATAGCAACGTGACATAGAGTCGATCACTATGCTTGTTGTTGTCTTGGAAACATGCTTAAAATTGAGCTACCAAGAAGCACCGTAGTACATGCCTTCAGACTACATTCATCTACCATTATGGACGTCGTAGGTGCATGCAATAGCCAACAAGGCACGGCATTTGAGTAAACAGGTCCATCTTCTTCAAGACAATGATCCATGATAGTAATCAATGCCTATGCTTTATAGACCAATGTGCTATTACCCAAGGTAGATATTTATTACAATGTAGAGCACGCTGTGAGTTATGATACATCTTTAAGATTCAAGGAAGGAATGGATACGCAGCTATCATCAGTGATCACACAGCAAGTGTACCAGCAAGTCAATGTAGCTATTAGACTTGATATTGGGTGTTGTAGATGCTCATGTTCATGCGACATGTAAGATTGACGAGGAAACGGATAAATTTCATGTGATGTTGTCAGTGACAACCGATAGCTAATCGCCCAACATCATCGTAGTATAAAACAACGAGCCCTTTGCCATCCATCAGCACGCATTATGGTTGCAGGTACAAATAAATATGATGGTTTTGTGAATGCTTCTAGAACGAATGCTGTTTATGATATTGTTGATGATATTATGATGGAGCACTGATGGAATTAGGTGATCAGTGTAGCTTATTTGCTTCTAGCTCTCATCTTTTTTCTCTTGGCCTTGAGACGTCTTTGGCGTTTCTTGTGCCACTTTCCTCTCACTAAGGGTGCAAGATGATGATGGATAAGTTGTTTGTAACAGGGTCAGAGTGGATGGATGGATGGATGGATCACTCACTTTCTTTGGATTTGAAGGAACGGGTAGTGTTCTCCTTTGCCAGCTGCAGAGCGTCGTAGCCCAAGCCGAAAATCACATTACCCCGACTATCTCAGAAACTCACCAACACCATTTTTATCACTAGAGCAGTTTTTCAACGTCATGATATGGTCTAGCTGATAACGAGTATGCATTTATTCATAAACATGATGGAGTGAAAGGTGAAAAAAGGGAGCAAGGTTAATACCTGGCCGCCTAATATCATCCGTGATAAGGAAACCATGCATACAGGACATTGATGATACTCCTTTTCCACCAGCTATCACTTGGGAGATCCACTTCTACTACTTCAACCGCATAAGGACATTTGTAGATGATTAGTAAATGAAATGTATAAAGCGAAGTTATGGTAATAGTGATTGTATGGGAGAAAGCGTATATGTATGTGAGTGCACGCTTGATGACAATTCAAAAGGTTCTTATGCATCCCTATACACGAACATACGAGGCAGCTTTGATCACAACATTGATTCCAACTGCTGCTGTTATCATTGGTCAGATATATCAATATGGATGAGAACGGTGAGCCATATCAACTACCACATTGACAACCTCCTGCTAGTGATGCTATATGCTTGTATCTCCTCCACATGATTTGTCAATCGCTTTTAACGTCAATCCATATTACTACGCCTCAACAGCACTCAAAATCCTTCATTTTATGTCACCAACGTACATGCTTCAAGCCATCATCATCATCATCATCACAAGCTTTATGCTTTGTAGCAAGCACCTAAATCAGTGGACTGAGAGTGGGCCAATCATTACAGTGATTTGGATTTCCGTGACAAGCAAAATAAGGGCGGCGGGTATTTCGCTGTGCTTCCATTCTTCCTCCTCTCTCGCTCTCTCCACACGCACACACACACACCCATATACAGCCATGTAAGCAAGCACTTTATTCTTCCCATCAAGGTTGACTACATCGATTGACACCTATTTTAGGGCCTATAGATCACGATCGCGTTATTCACGATCTCCTTCACCACCACGTCGTCGTCGTCGTTCACCTTCTTACAGCCGTTCGCGTTCACCTTCTTATTCATCACGCTCACGTTCGCGTTCTCCTCGTCGATCATTGTCACCAGCGCTTACTCCCAAAAACACAGTTTTGGTCACCAATCTGACACGCAACGTTACAGCTGATCACGTCAAGGAGATTTTTGCACAGTTCGGCTCGGTTGTTAAGGTCGACTTTCCCGTGAACCATAGATGTAAGATACATGAATCCACCTGTGAGATCACCAAATACTTATTCATTATGCATGAAATAGTGAATACCAACACAGGACGTGCGTATGTTGAATATGAAAGCAAGGAAGATATGGACAAGGCAATCAGTTACATGAATGGGGTAAGATTGGGGGAAGGATTTGATACATCAAAGCTGTAGTCAAAAGGAAAAGAGAATATTGACTGGAAGGTATTAGGGACAATTGGATGGCAAACACTTGGATGTGGGCGTGGCACCAGCACATCGTTCTCCTTCTCCACCATCGCACCGTAGAGGTAAATCATCATGTGATGTATAGATATTCATGTATGTTGATATTGACATGTTGATATGATATAGGATATTCGCCTCCACCTCCATCCAGATATCGACGTGGTGGTGGTCGACCTTTACCATCAGGTCGTCGTGGTCGTGACCGATACCTTCCTAGCCGTGATCGTTACTCCATGTCACGTTCTCGTTCGCCTATTCGCCGTGGTCGTCGTTATTCCTCTTACTCACGCAGCCGATCGAGAAGCTATTCACCTCGTGGCCGCAGCTATTCACGTAGTCGAAGCTATTCTCGCAGACGTAGCTATTCACGTAGCTTATCCAGTGGAAGAAGTTATTCACCCCGCCGTCGTTATTCGAGAAGCCGAAGCTATGATAGCCGAGATTATTCATCGCGTAGCAAGAGCCGAAGCATCTCACCTCCTCCTCGTGGTCGAAGCCGTAGAAGTATCTCACCAAGACGTTGATAGTCATATGGCAATGTATACGAAGCGAGAGATGAAATAGTATTACGCATATATATAAAAAAGGCAGATGGAAAAAAAGAACAAGTATAGATGATGTTTTTATGTATGTGTATGATGCAACAGGGTACGTGTATTTCAATTGAAATAGGTCGACAATCGTTCTACCACTTGAGTCATTGAAGGTCGCTAAAGACAATAATGAGGTCAACAATCGTAAAAAGAGGGAGGAATTCTCAAATCTTACCAAAGTTGAATCGCTTTGCCACATGTCAATAATCAACACAAGTAAATTCTTTGGATAATAATTGATGAGACGATCGAGAGGAGGTCGCCAATCTTCATCTCTCACTTTGATGTACAATGCATGTTCGGAAAGATCTATGAAAAAGGTGAATGCATCTTGTCAGATGCCAAGCTGACAATGGATTTTATAGTATGCGTGTATGTGGGTTACCTTGATATGGATAGCCGTACTCATTCCATGTCAGGATTTCCCAAAAGATGAGACCACATGCATAGACCTGGCCACATAAAATGATCAGCTGCCTTTCCCAATTCCTCCTTTCGCTTTCTTACATCAACTTTCTCCGTATAGCTTGGATTCTTTGTCCAAAATTCGGGTGCTGTGATGATGATTTGATTAATAAGCATAGCGAGCACTTGTCATGTGTCAAGCAATACCTTGCCTAGAGAAAGAGAACAATGAACACATGAGCACATTGTTGGTTCGTATACACACACACACAGAGCCATTCTCACACCCTTATTACCAATTCGGAGTCCCGCACTGCGTATGCATAAGCGCATTGGATTTAGGTCGGATACGTGCAAGACCAAAATCATTGACCTTGGCTCGATCATCCCTCGAAATCTTGGAATAAAGTAAATTAGCCTTCCAATCTTCATGATATCATCCAAACACGTTACCAAGATATTCATTGACTTGAGATCCTACATACAAGGCCTTCTTTAGTACCTGAGCTAACACATGCATACATGATTCAACTTACCCTATGGATGATGGATGGCCTGTATATTGACAAGGAGACAAAGAAATGTGCATGAGAAGAACATGTGACGAAACAATGATTTTCTCCTTTGTTACCTTCTTTGATGGAGATAGGAAACCCCCAAGGCAATGTCATACATGTAGCTGACCTAAACATTTGGGGGTGATGAGTAAAAGGGAAAAAGTTGTTTGACACTGGAATGGTACCTGTTGTGCAAAGCTCGGCTTTTTGTATTTTCGGATCACGTCAAACAGGTCACCTTTTTCGCACATTTCAGTGATGATGCACAGATGTTGTGGGTTGGTGCATACGCCAATGAAACGGATCACGTTCTCATGACGGAGTTGCCTATACATGACACCTTTTGTTTATACATGTGGCACCTTTTTGTTACCCATGCCACCACCTTACTTACTTGAGCACATTAATCTCATGCTTGATTTCTTGCAGATCCACCTCGTTGAATTGAGTCAATCGTAACTCGCCAATAGCTACAGGCTCGCCCTTGTACATGCCTACAAATGTTATTCTCAGCATGGTTGTACACACACACACGCACACACACACACAATGGAACGTGCCCTTTCTCTCTTTCCCTTCCCCTTTTTTTACCTGCATAACAATCCTTGAAGCCACCGCACCCTAATCTTCTTCCAAATCGTAATTCTTCATAAGGAATATCTAATCCAGGGCTGCCATCCAAAAACAAAGCTGAAAATTCACGCGAGTTGAGCTCGAGTCGTTGTTGCTCGAGGCGTTGTTGTTCGGCTGTTGCGGAAGAAAAAGGATAATCATCATCATCAAAGAGCTGCGGTGTTGAAGGCGCAGGCACAGGTCGCGTGTCTTCTTTCTATGTACACAAAGCATTGTTAGAGATGCAGGTCTCAACTCATGGATCTTTTTTTCTTACCCAATGCAATAGATCATCAATCAACTCAGCTTTGCTGCCAGTTGTACGCAATCCACGATCTTGACAAAACTCCACCAAGTCAGCAAGGGCCATCTTGTCCAAGAACGGCCGGTCGATCGACTGCATGTGGTAATAAAAAGATAAGATTCTCGGGCTAATCTATACGAAGGGGAAAAAAGCGGAGTCTATTTGGGCAGCTTACTTCCAAGGATGGATCGATATGACGCTGTGTGGTCTTGAAAAACAGCGGTTGTTGGAACATGATAGCGAACGTAAGGAAAAGAGAAGAAGAAAAAGAGAGAGAGAGAATGAGTGAGTGGATAAAGAAGAAGAAAAAAAGACAAAAAGGAAAGCCCACAAAAGAAAGTTTGTACCTCTTGACCCAACGATTCTTGTCATGTGAGCCGCCACTTCAAGCCGTTGATGATTATACTGCTACTACCACATTCTTAACCCTTTCTCATCGTTCACATGTTATGGTGCCGCCACTACGTAGCGCCGCATGGATGGCGTGTGAATTGTATGTGCTTGTGCGTGCGCGTGTATGTGTGTGTATTGTGTATATGGGTCGTCATGGCAACCCCGTAACTAAGGCGTACCTGATGGGATCTAGAATGCAAATCACGGGGAGATCCGAGTGATACAGTAGAAATACAAAGGTGGAAATGAGTCCGTGCACATGGTAATTGGATAGAATGAAAGACTTGCGTGTATTTGAAAATGAGATAAACTATATAAGCTAATGGAGATGATATGTGTGTGTGTGTGTGTGCGTTGCATGTAAGGATGCTAAGTAGGGGGGGTTTGTGGGGGAAGAGTGCAAGAAGCTAGTATAAGGCCATCCAGGACCGAAAAGAAAAAAAAGATATGAGAGCATGCGAGAAACAATTACAATAAGGCTGTTTTTGATACATGGCGAGAGAGGTAGTTGCAAAATGTGGGTGGATGAGATGTAGGGAATGGTGGAGAGAGTATATAATATGTACATCACATGGGAGAGTCGATGTCGCTGGGCTTGGATTGCTTATTAGGCTTGGTGAATAAAGGATTCTTGCTAAAGGACAAACGAATACCACCCTTAACCGAGTTGCTGAGATTGTAGCCTTGCAATTCGTTCATGGCTTGAGTAGCAAAAGTGACATCCTCAAATTCAACAAAGCACATGGGTCCTTGCTGGTTCTTGTTGCGAAAAAGCAATCGCTTGAAATTTGTACACTTTGAAAAGAGTTGGCGTAATTCATCCTCACTTGTGGAAGGTGGAAGATTGCCGACGTAAAGCGTATTGCATGGTGGGTTTTGATCAGCAGGATTAGGGCGATAACTAGGAGATGACAGGCTGGGAGTACGAAGATCGTTGCTGTTACTATTGTGCAAAGACAATGAACCCATGCGTGAACCAAGAATCGAATCAGCAGCAGCCGCAGCATGATTACTGTCAAAATAAGATGTACTGATGCTATTTGCACGATCCGCTGGTGATGATTTACTCAAATAGCCGAATGGATCATTATCCATCATAGGATCATGTTGTTGTAGTGATGATTGTTGTTGTTGTTGCTGTTGTTGATGTTGTTGTGGTATTTGATGTTGCATCAATGGATGAATGCTGCCGACTCGTGGACGAGAATAAAGACTGAATGCACGTGGAGGAGAAACAATTTCAGTGCTTCGAGTATCAAACGATTGAGAGCGCAGTGACAAATAAGCGTCATTGAATGCTGGGGTTGTTGGCGTGGAGACCAATGGGTGATCATTAAAAGGGTCGCTTTTGTAATCTGCTGGTGATAATAAGTCGCTTGGTAAAGGTGAGAATGCATCGTATACGCTTGGAGGTGCTCCACCATGATGTAAGCTCATTTTACGAGTCAACATGCTAAGCGGAGATGGTCCTGTAGGCTCCGCAGGTACGGCTGCTGATACCGGGTGATGTTGTTGTTGATGCGCTGCTGCTGCTACCGCTGCTGCTGCTGCTGCTGCCATTGCAGTAGCTGATCCACCTGAATGGGGTGCACTCGTAGGTACAATAGAACCTCGTTTGATGTGTAAATTCTTCTTGGCCATCTCGGCTTTAAGGACAGCTCCCTTTTCAGTGTCGATTTTTTTGCCGCTGAGTACCTCCACAGCCTCAAGTGCTTCAAGCCGAGTCCGAAACCTAGCAAATCCAATCTGATACAAGCATTTCACATCAGGAACAAGACATCATATCATCTTATTTCCCCCATTTCCTAAACTAACTTACCATTTGCTTCTTAGCTCCATTAGCTCCATTGCTATTGCTTCCAGTTGTATCATCATCTTGATCCTTGCAGTGCCATTTTAATGATGCAGCTTCAAAACCCGGTGAAAAGGTAAACATGTTTTGAAACTCTCGCTCAAGCATATCATCCGGGAAACCAACAACAAAGATGGTGGTGACATCTTCGGCATTCGTACTACCATTGCTGCTAGTATTGGTGGTCATTTGTTGAGAGGCCGGAGGTGAACAACTGCTGGGTGGAGGTGGAGGGAAAAAAGCAGATGTTGCAGGGGATGCTGAGAGAGGATGGACAATGCGAAAGTCTGCTGATGAGGCCGAGAAGCCTGAATTGCCAATGAGAGATGATTCAGTTGCCATGTGATGGTCAAATAAAAAAGGAGAGGTGGGTTTCAAAAGGGTAAAAAAAAGGTTATATTCTCGAGGGAAAAAAAGAGAGAGAGAGAATGAGAGAGAGTGTGTGTTTCTCAAACAAGAAGGCAGTAGAGTAGCGGTAATACTAATTTTCGCAGACAGAAACTATCGTCTTAAACCATATGCGAAAAATATGGCGGGAATTCTTGTGGGGGGAGAGGAGAGTAGGAGGATGGAACAAGTTGATACACACACAAGGTCGTTTTTATTCAACAATGGCCAACCGTTGTAATTCGGAGACAATCGATAAAAGCTTAAATGACACATCGTGTTCCCTTGCCTTATTCTGGTTCCTGCTGACGTCGCTTCTTGCCTTCACTACCCACTCTTTCTTGCTTTTTGGATATCGTCTTGGAAAGTCCTTTATGTTTGTGCGGATCCTATTACAAAAATGGTTTCAATATCGTTGCACACACACATCCCATCCGCCACCTGATTTTTACCTTTCGGCTCATCAGTGTCCGATTGCGAACACCTTCTCCACCTTCCCAGAACGATCCTTTTTGATGACTCTTTTCAAATTCATATCCACACTTGATACATGTTGGCTTGATGGGTTGTTCTTTGGAACATTGGCCACACACGTGGCGCTGTGCTAATTCACTCGTATGCTCTTCCTTTAGATCGTGGCACACATCACATGGATAAAGTTTGTTGCAACATCCAAAACGGAACCATCGTCGTGACTTGCGATAATGCGAACATGCGCCTCGTTCAGGCAAAGGTTCTCCAACAACCAATCGTTCCTTGTCCAACTTTTTCTTCTTTTTCAACGCCATCGTTTGATAGGCAGCATTGCTGGGTCGAATCCCTCCACCTTCTCTAGGCCCGACACTGACCCACTCGACAATACCCGCGAAAATGGATGTCCTTGCATGACACGTTCGACAATTGAATAGATGGGGTAACGCGCGAACAGGACCTGGGAAATCTTGCATGCATTTGGCACAATTGCCCATATACAACTTGGGTGCCACATCATATACCTTGCAGCCACCTAATTGTAGTAACCCCGCCACGTTGGAATTTTCATGCATCAATTCTACAAAAGAGCACCTTGTCAATAACCTTTGTTGTTTCACATGACCCATCCCCTTATTTTACCTGGAGTAAATCGGACACCCAAGGGAAAAGAACAAGTAGAACATTGGACCCATCGTTCGTATTTCTTGTTTGTTGCTTCATCATTGCTCCCTGATGCAGAAAGGATATCCGGTAGAGTCATGTCGGCAAATGTTGTATAGCGATGGCATCGAATACAGTCAACTAGGACATCAACGGATGTGATTCGGATCAAGGTGCAATTCTCAAAGCGAGGTTCAGATAATCTAACTTCGATGCCTTTTCGAACAGCAGGTTGTTGTTGCTCCATGTTGGGTTGTGCTTCTGCTGCTGATGCTGATGATGATGCCTCTCCATCAGGTTGCTGTGTCCCTTCATTCACCATAGGCTTTGTAACACCATCGCCATCACCATTATGACTTGTTGCTGATGTAAACTTTTCAATATCATCCCACGTGACGCCTGGGGGTAACAAGGCTTCAGGGTCATCGACCACCACCACATTGCTTTCAACCTTGTTCTTGGAAAAAACCTCTCCTTCATGTGTTTCAGTCTCAGTGGGCTTATTGGCTTCGGTGTCAGCAACATATTGCCAAGGACGCTCTCGTGGATTCTTGAGAATACGCTCTAGATGTCGGTTCAACCAATTGAGATTCTGGAAAAGCGTATGCTTGGCACCCTCCACATGTTCAGCAAATGCATACGAGATGTCCCTATACACAATAATCGTTAATCCCAAGGTCTAAAAACACCCTTCGCTTATGTATTATTTACCTCGCTTCATCCATACTGAGAGCCTTGTTCTCCACTTCAATTGTACTGGGCAATAATGGGTATTGTGCTGGTACATGGTACTTGATCTTGAGCTCATTTCCTAGCGTGTCCTTGAAAGCAAAGGTGGGATCCGTCAAATTCATCATCAGCGAAATCACCGTTTCCACATTATCGGATCTATCACATTGGTTGATATCACATGATACAGGTGGATGAAGAAACAACATACCTGATAACCCTGTAAGTGGTGCCAAATCTTGTCTCCAATTGTCGTAATTCTTGATCCTTTTTAGCTGCTGCCGTCTTTAGCTGGGTTGATGTAAAGAATGGAGTGGCTCGTGCGTCAAGCTTATTTGCTGATGATGCTGAAGGGGTATCTTTGATTGAAGTGGTCGTAGTAGTAGTAGTAGGAGGAGGAGTGATAGCATTGGATGATGATGATGACGATGATGACGATGATGGTTTTGCATCTTGTGGTGGTTTGGATGAAGATGGTTTTGGTGAAGAAACGGATGCAATAAAGTCATCAGGCAATGCTGGTGCTGCCAATGGTTCGGATGCTGATGCTGATGATGATGATGGCTTTGAAGATACAAAACGTACGGTGGCAGCTGCTTCTTGTTGAAGTAACGATTCGAGGTTGCGATCCAACCAGTTCATCTGTCGCACGAGCGTCGTTTTCAATTGACGTACATAGTTCTCGTATCCTCGTTCAATGTTGCTATTCATGATATGAGTCGTCTTGCATTACATACACCACATCCCAATACACCAGCTTACAATGCAAATCCTTTGGGGATACTGCTCAATACTGTCAAGGTACAATGCTTTGTGGGATAATCATCAGGCACCTTAAGCTGAAGCAATAGCGACTCGAGCTCATAAGGAAAGTCTGGATCGCTCGGTTGAATGGCCAATCGCACAATGGTGCACCCTTCGGTATTGCTAAAGGAATCGGATACAGTATTAGCTGCAAGTAGTTCAAGAAGAAGACCACATGTAGACGCACCTCACAATGCGAAATGAAGATCGATAACGTCGCTCCAGTTGTTTAAGCTCTGTTTCTCTCACGGTGGCAGGGTCAATGCTGCTCGTTGGCTGAATGACATTGTGTATTTAATAAACGTTGACTTGGAAGTCGAGGACGTCTCATTTACCTTTGCTACCGGCTTTCGTATGTTGACCATGGTTGTGAAGTGTTAATTAAACCTCCAGTCAAATGCGACAAGCAGCTGATTTTATAATGACAGCGGGCCATTGCTGCGCCTCTATGCTGCGGCGCACATGTAGCTAATCTACTGTGCCACCCTTCTCAGGCTGAAAGTGCCTCTTTATTATAGTTCACTTGTAATCGAATGCTATGATACCATGGGTAGATTGCTATTTCAATAAACAATGTGTGATCATAACGCACCTGTAACATGCACAAGCTACCATTCTACTACATCATGTCTTCAACTTTTATGGCCATAGGCACGTAACCATGCAACGTTATTCTCGTGTTCGTTGGAAACAATGTCTCATTTTAGCCTCTTAAGTCATGACAAAGGGAACTCCCAAACGGATGCTGCTGCTGGTGAGCACCCACTTTGACGATATCATCGCTTGTAATACTTGATGCCACCGGTCGCAAGTGACAATTTTCTCTTCACTCGCTAGAATCCATTGACAGGGTTGATGTCTAAACCTTTTGACCTTAAAAAATGGCCATGCTAATGAAAGGATGATGGCCACTGCACCTAATAGTACGTTCCTGCAGCCAAGTTGGGGACGACTTGTCACAACAAAAGTGCCCATGATCAAGGATCCACTCATCATTTCACACTGCTATCTATCGCATCTGGTTATCCATATCAAACGTTTATCTGATAAAGGGATCAAGGCTTCTATCGACATACTAGGATGACTACTACTATAATAAAGAAGCTACAATACACGATGCTCTTTGACGCATGAACAGCATATGATTAGGAGAGGTGTGTAAGTAAGTCCCTATCCATAATTTGAACATGAGGTATACCTAACCCTTGTTAATGATCGATACGTCTTGGATCACGGACATCGCGTATGTTTCACCAACATCCATGGGCGTGTGTGTGTGTGTGTGTGTGTGATGTGTTTCTGTTCCCGACCCAAGTGTGTGGTGTGGTGCATTTTCTTCTATATCTCCTCTCCTTTTCAAGTATACTGGAAATCTCCCATGGGCTGTTGTGGAAGTAAAGAAGAGCGAGACGACGTTAGTATCTACTCCAATCGACTTACGAGAACAATACCACCCGGGAAATAAAAACTAACGATTGGGCATTTGACTTGCAGGATGTCCACGCACCTCTACTCAATGACGACGATTTGCCCATTGAAAGGTGGGTCGTGTTGCTAAGCGTTTCCTTCGGGCAGTTTACGACTAACATTGACTACAACAGACACACAAGCTATCAAGCCATTGAGACCATTGATGTAAAGAAGGAGCAGGAGTTTTGGAACGCAGTATTGGAACGCACGACACGGTAACGATAGGGTGGATACAAGGAGAGCACATGACAACTGTTTATTGATACTTTATACATTGGATGATGGGAATAGGAATCTGATAGATATATCGAGCACGAATGCTGATCCGTTACAAAGTCAAGATGTACAAGAACGACAAGACAAGTATCAGGATATCCTTGCTCAGTTGCCAAACAAGACTTCCGACACGACGAGTATCCACAATGAAAATGGTGGTGGTGGTGGTGGTGCCATGACCCATGATGCAAAACCCTTGTCAGCATCCGGTGACGATCCACTGGCTATCTTCGACCACATCCATCCTTCATCAGCACCCATACCACAAGAGGAGCTTTATGACATGATGAACAAGATCAACGATGCTTTGCAGGATATCCGTATCGAACCTGTTGGAGAAATGGTTGTCCATCTCAAGATGTTAAATGACCCTGAAGCTATTCAATTCTGATGATTCCCCGATTCCTCTCCTTTTCCTTCCCATTTATTACTCATTCATATCCACCTCCCAAAAAAAGTCGATCCTATATTCATTGTACCATAACAACGCCCCCCCCACCATCACCTCATACTGTTATATGCCGCCATCATCACCATCACGCTCAAAAGATATATAAAAATGTCTCGCTTTTTCTTCCTCTACTATCACCATCAGAGCATGCCTGCAACACCAAAATTGGCAGAGATGTGTCATGCATGTATATGTGCTCTTTTAATACTTTTCACCCCTTGCATGGCCAAAGTATCCACCATTGTGACATAATCGAGAAAAGAACGGGCTGGAATATGTTGGGCATTCTTCTCGGGATTCTTTGGCATGATATCATATTTTGAACAACTACCAAGGTTCATGGTCATTGTTATGGCAATCATCGGATTGCTCTCAAGACATAAATAGCACCTGAACGTCTTTTACATCTTTGTGGTTGTTGTTGTCAACAAGTCAAATATGGTCAAGTCGTTGTTTTTCATCGCTCTTTCTGGAGCTTGTCTTCTTGGATCTCTGGTTGCTGGTAGTGCTGGATATGTACCCAACTCTTGCGTCGAAAAATCTGGATCAAGTTGTCCTGGTAACAAGGCATCCTTCACTTTTTGGCGCACTGGTAGTGCCGTTGGTAAGTGGTAACAAGGCAATGCATGATAGTATGCAGCTAACTGAACACCCTTTTTGAATCCAGAACGATGCTGCGATAAGGCGTAACTTATGAGCGTAGATTTGTTAATGCATATATACTATAAAGGCATATCACTTGTGGACGCTTCACGATTATACATACACTAAAGCCCTGATGTTGTGTTGCGTGGGTGACAACAATAAGGAGGTCTAAAGCAACGAGACATGGATGTAGCAAGCAGCTCTATCAACGTCCTCGGCTATTTTTTGATGTCATGGAGATTATACATCGATTGGGTTGTAAATAAGAGAGGATGGTTCTTGTGTTAACAATGGTTACAAAGATAATATTCAAAAGAGAGAGAGAATGAAAATCTCTAGGTGTGAATGAAAAAATGATTGGATGGGGGATAATCACAAATTATAAAGATGTGGGGAATCATGGTGGTGATAGTGCTATGCTTTTTTTTACAGGTGTTGATGGTCCTTCAATCGTTGTCTTGATTCATCATCGTCATCGCTGCTATCGGTGGAATTACGATTGTTGAACATGTGCGAGAACCCGCCGGTATTACTTCGAGCAATCGCTGAATCCTTTTCGGTAGCAGCAGCAGGGAACATGGTACCAGCTTCGGCAGCTGCTGTAGGTGATCTTGGTGATGACCTGGTGGCATTATCCAATGATCGGAAGATCTCATCGTTCACGTAATATGATTTGAAGAGCATTTCAAGGACTTGCATACGTTCCTCAACGCGTGAAATACGTTGGCCATCTGGTTCGTATTCCAGGTTGCTTACATTGTTCATGCTGAAACGAGGATGCAATGGATGCACCAAAGGAATTGATGACTCATTTGTCTTGAAGTTTGTTTGCAAACCACGTAGCAGAGATCGTTTCAAATCACCCACAGCCCATCGATGTACTAAAAAAGTGGCATGTAAGTATATAAAAAATGAGTCCACATACATCACTTGTATGACATACCTGTTCCCCATGGGCTGGAAGGTCTGAAACCAAAGAGCCATGTTTGCACAGCTACAAGTAAGCCAAACACACCACCCACAAAGCCGAGAGCATTGAGTAAGGTATACATTTTGACCTCGCGATCGGTAAAGTTGGCGTAGGCTTCGGGATACACAGCCATAAAAGCAAGATCGGCATGCGTTTGGGTGTAGTTAGGATTGGGTGCTTCAGCACGGAAATTGCTTTCAACTTCGGGTGTCGAGTTGGTGATAGGTGAAAAGCCAACGTAATTCCATCCAACATCTTGCAAGTATCGGTGATCGATGAGATTGTAGCTGAGGGCATTGTAGCTATAGGGTTCAACTTCAAAGATGTTGGTAGTCTGGATATCATTGCGCTCATTGTTCTGCCATGTTAAAACGTCAAAGTCCGACATGACTACGGGGATATCGTCGTTGACATTGTAAACCTTGACATTGGGATCCATTGCCTTTGGATAAAGTGATACATGTACACGGCCATACGAGATGCTTTGGTCACCAAAGAATGTGAATAATAAACGTGATCCATTGTTGGCACCGGATGTTGAAGTCATCTTGAAGCTTTCATCGCTGCGGAAGAGGAAGCAGTTGACAGCTCCCAATTGGGAGGCAAACGTGGGTTGGAATATGCTCATGTTGAGTGGCTGCACGAATCTATTACATGAATAACCAGTGTCGGTTTGGCACACTACACCAGGGCTGCGGCTATCCATCTCGCCATAGTTAGGGAATCCATCAAAGCAAAATCGCACATCTAAATAAAGAGATCCCTATCAGCTGATTTGTAATAGTATTTACAAGCTGGACTCTTTACCTGGTACATCCACTTGGGCAGCTGGTTCCTCAATACGTTGCGTTACATTAGGGCTTGTGATAGCTTGACGAATGACAAAGACCAAAAACGCAACGAAGATGAGAAGCAAAAAGATTTGGGATACAATACGACTCGTCTCTGCCCATACAGGCTCACCCGTGCTATATGAGACAACTCCATTAGCCGATGCCATCATTGACAACAATGACCTTTGCAGCTGCAAAACCTTACCGTGGCTTCCAAATATCGTTGTGAATGCGCACCACCAACCAGCGGAAGTAAGATTGGAATCGCCATAACAAGAATAGGATGATGCATAGCAACACCACGCCTGCAATGGTAACACCTGCAATAAGACCAGCTGAGACACCGCTGCTGCTATCTTTGGTGTTGTCATTGAACGTCTGTAGCCACTTGTTGTCGGTAGGAGTGAACACATTAATGTCATTGTAATAGGTGTTAAGCGATGTACCTATGCAAGGATTAGTGGGGGATACGGCTATTGTAGAATGTTGTTGACATACCAAATGCGACAGTGAGATGCTCGCCATCAAGGATACCAGCTGCAGCAAACGATCGGCGTGAGGGAGGAATACCATCAGTTGATGGAACCGTCCAAGTCCACGTGTTGGTGTCAAGAATGGCCACCGAATTGATGTACATGCGTGTACGCATATCTCCACCACTATCACCTGTAATCGAGTGGTAGGTTAGTCTTTGTGTTACGAGAGCTATCAACATTCTTTGTGTATACGCACCTCCGAAAACGATAATTTTGTTGTCCTTGGCTGATTGAAAAGGAGAATGAGCGTGAGTTTAACGTGCATTGCATTTCATTGTGCATGATCGTGATAATGTACTTACTGACAACAGCATTATGATCGGATCGCGTAGATGGGAACTTGTTGGTTGTGCTATCAGGTTGCGTTTGTTGTGTTGACCATGTGCGTGTTTGGGTGTCGAAAACAAGTAGTTGTTCCATAGTCGCCAATCCTGTGGATTCAGCGGTTGCTGCGACACCACCGATGATCACGAGCTTACCATTACTGCATTAGGCCGAAAGAAAAAAAGTGCAGGGCCATGGATATAAATATGTACGTATGGTGTCGGGATCAGTATTACATGTACACGCGACTAAACTATCCCTATTAGGGGTGACTGCATAGATGTACATACCTCAAAAATGATGATGTATGGCCATAACGTCCTTGACCAGGATTGGGGAGTTCTGTAAAGGACATGCTTCTTGTATCAAGCGCGTAGAAATCTTGATAAATGGCTGACATGTTCAACGATCCGCCAAAAATGTATATGGTGTTGCTGTTGTCGTACGAGGCGCTAAACATTTGTCGGTTCAAAGGAACACCCGTAACATTTGCATTGTTGTTATTCGCCCATGCAGCCCAAGTTTGCGTGCTAAAGTTGTACGAGTACATCTGAATCGGTACCATTTGGTTAACGGTTGCCTCCGCAAGACCACCCAAAAGCAACATCGTTTGCCCTGTGCTGGACACAACGGCTTGTCCATATAGGTTACCAGGTGGTCGATTGTTTTGTGGAAGCTCCTCCCAAGTGAAACTATCGGCTGTTTGGGTCAACTGATATAGGTTGTTGGTATACACGGTTGTTGCATTTTGGCCACCAAAGACGATAAGCGAATTGTTACGCGTAGCAAAAGCACTGCCAGCTTGGAAGGGAAGCGAGTTCATAAAGTTGGGAACGTAAAAATAGGCATCCGTTAAGGTGCTCGACCAACAAAGGGCGAGCAAAAGTAATAGATGAGCCAGTGGTTTCATGGATGTTGCTCACACAAAGGCTATAGAGAGGAGTGGTCGAATGGATGTGTGCTGCGTGTTCTATTGAATGGGATTATTTGAAAAGAAGAGAGAAAAAGAAAGAAGCAAGAGGAAAAGGAAACAAGAATGAATTTTAGGGAGTCGAGACATGGGAAGCAAGGCCATAGTGGAGATCGAAAAGGGAACAAAGCAACCCAGGCACCACCTATCAAACCACTTTCTACCCGTCATATCCGGCATGATTAGCAGCTTGCTTGGCAAACTCGTTAACAAAGTAGCTTTTCAATTTGTATGTCACACATGCACACACACACATTTACTAATACCATGCATATCTTTCTTCCTTATCCTTCTCCTTCTCATCTTTGTCTTTATAGCCTTCCTTTCCAATAGCCCCTGCTATTACACCAATGGTCTCGCCCTTGTCCATGGGACTCCTTCCTTGTACCTTATGCGGTAAACTTCCCTCTCTTGACCCCGTCGCTAAAAACAAGCAAACTCAGACCATGATCTACCAATCACAAAGACCTCTAATTTTATCCCGAGAGAAGCGATAGCATTCATCACTTGGTTACACATTGAGTAATACTTTAAACACCCCGCTTCCGAGCTCATGGTCCGAATGCTACCTTACACAATTGCCCCGTTTTTACATTTTTTGCTCATACCGTGCCAAGAAGAAACTGGGAGAAAGACGTATAAATAGCAATGGTACGCAAACTAGTGGCCTTGTCCATCATTTAGTTTCAATCTTAGTAGGTGCTCACTAAGATCAATGGTGACATGTCACAAAGTTTGGTGGGATCATGCATGAAAGTAAACATAACATAACAGGCACCACAAAAAGCTGATCCCAATAGCCCAACCCCTTGTAGCATCGCATCATTAAACGCCACATGATCATCACTGAGATATTTATATTATGCATGGGGCGTGTACGTGTGCTCCATATTATGCCCACGCACAAACACACACAAACCATTACCATAAACCTGATGCGATTTTCCATCGATTCCACTCCACTCCTTGAACAATTTTAATCACATGCACATTTAGTATTCCACGCTCATTGTTCTTTTATGGTGGGTCCACCCATGCCATCATAGACCATGCCATCTCTTTTTCTCTCTCTCTTTTATTCATCGATTTTAATATACTTTTCGTTAGCTGGATTGGATGATTTGCCAAACAAGTAATACGGCTCCCAATGAGGTGTGACGTTGCCTCCTCCTTCATCTGGTGTTGGGGGAGGAATATGATGAGTATTGCCAAATCGAGGTGGTGATGATGATGCTGCTGCTGATGCTGCTGGTACATTTTCTTCATTGAAGCGCATACTAAAGCTGCTACCAAAGCCTTCGTGTTCGTGCTGTTGGCTACGGCTACTACTTCTGGTGGAGGTGGTGGTCAACTTGTCATTGCTGCTGTGTTCGCTGGGGAGTACTGGCTTGTAGCCATCAGCTTGATGAGGATGGGTTTTGTTTGATGGATCAGATTTCTTGCCCAAGGATGTAATAAATTGGATCAAGCCCATCAAATTGGAAAGAAAAACGAGAAGAGCTAACACAGGCCGGCAGGTTGCTGCTAGCCACATCTCACTGAATCAATTTTCTCTCATGGGTTCATTCACAGCTCCTCCGCTTGAAGACCAGCTTTTACCCTGATTGGATGCAACCGGCACTGTGGATGTTTTCTATCATGCAAAATCAGTTTCACCCTGGTGACGGTTGTCATCCATGCAATTTGGTTCATTATCCCTTGTCACCATTTCAAATCAGGAACCATAACAATGATGATATTTAATTGCATGGGTCACATGATAAATTTGCTCACACATTATTATGCTTCTTCATTGATGGAATCATTGTACTATATTTCAGACGTAAATCATCCATGACGTGATTACTTGTTCAAAAGAGAGACAAACAAAGATATATATATATAAAAGTGTATAGGTAATAGTAAAAGCCAAGAAGGAGAGGAAGGGGATAAAAGTTAAAGTTACAAACGATATGATTTTTTAAATGGGGTTCGCTGACAGCTTGTCGCCATTCTTACTGGCTCATTGAAGCAATTCGATTTTGCATCCATTGGCAATCATCTTTCCAACGGCTCCTTTCTTCTGCAACTTGCTCCATTTTTCGAGTCGCTTGGTGGTTGTTGCGTAGCATCACCTGCTCAAGCTTTTGACGAGATTGGCGTTCTTCAGCAAGCTGTGCTTCCAAGCGCTCAATCATTTGTCGCAAAGTGTTGTGATCAGGTGTGGCTGTTGAATGCTTTTGTTGCAAGACACCAGAAGCCATGGCTGGTGGAGATGATAAACGGCGAGGACGTCGTGCATTAGTACCATCATCTTGTTTCTTGTCGGCAGCTCCAATATGTTGACGGCAATGTGGGCATGCACTTGGTGCGTTATGTGTGGATGATGATGATGTTGCAGCCTCATCAGTTGCTTCCTTTGAGGATTGTACTTGTACATGATGGCGATTACGCACAATGGAACGACGTTTAAGAGCAGCTGGTGGCACCGAACGCAAGTCATGGTGTTGATATTGCTGTGATGCAGCTGCAATAGCAGCAGATGCCACATCTTCTGGAAGAGGTGCAGGTCGTTGTGGGCGTGCACTCGATTTGGCAGGCACTGTAGGTGGGGGCATTGGGAACATTTGTAGATCATTGTGCATTGGTTGCTGCTGTGTTTGTGGCACTGGTGGCACAGGAGGAGGAGGAAGATAATGTTGCACATCCTTATCAGAAATTTCGCTGTAAACACCAGAATCACGCAATGATGGTGGTTGATAGGAAGGAAGTGGGATGTGTTTAGCTTGATGTTGATTGCTATTGCTGCCTTTGCTTATCACCGATGAGTTATCCGTTTGAAGGCTTCCTCGTGTAGGTCTCTTGCGCAAACGTGTGAGGATACGAGATGCTCGACGTTGATGTTGTTTACGCAACGAAGGTTTGGCAAACTCTTCAGGGCTTGTAGATGTAAGGAATTCAGCCAAAGCTAGCGTATCTGATCGCATGCTATTGGCTTCAATAGAGCTAGCCAAGGATCGAGCCATACTGCTGGTATCGTCTGTTGTCAAATAATCGCTAAAATCATCATCGTCATCATCAAAGAAAGCGGTGCTCTTGGTTGGGCGGAAAATAGCCCGTTGTTGATCAAGCTTGTGTGCCATATAGAATAATGAAAGAACAGTAAAAGTGATAAAAGGATTGGACAGGGAAGAAAAGAATGAGCGAGTGATGAAAAATTAAAGAGAAGGGATCCGTCAACCGGATGTGTTTTGCAGCACAATTTATCAGGTTTGCTCCACACGCACACACACAACCCCCTTTTTCCTTGTGTCCCCTATATCTATAAAGTTTTCTTAATTCTCCTTGCCTACAACAATGCGTCCATGAATGCACTTGCTGATCTCCTAACACGCCTACTAGCTCCATCAGCCAGGATGTATCTCTAAAGAGTATCCATCCTTCCTCCAATCTTAGTCTCCTCTATCGTTCGCTCATTCTGCATCTCCTCTCTACTGACACGCAAGCATGCCACCCCTGATTCCCGGCTCATGTAAGTAGAACGAGCTCGTTCTCTTTTTGCTGCAATTGCAGTTGTATCTGAAGGGGATAAGGTGTCCAAACATACATCCATCCTATGATACCAAATCACTGGAAAGGCGATTTATTAGATGCCACTCCTCCTCTTCTTTTCCATTTTGATCAGCCTCCTGCCATTTCGTAATTCACTAAACATACCCCTGTCCTTAGTCTTTGTAATAGCTTCATAATAGCTCACTTGTTCTTGTACGTATGCGATGATGCCGTATTAGGATGATACAAGCAAGACTCGTCAATGCATGCCATGCATGCTTGTTTATGCTGCTGCAGGCGATCCTGAGGATAGTGTTGTTTAAAGCTATGGATGTCGTCTTGTTAAACAATGCAAATTGATATTTGCAAGGTTGGATGTAAGATTGATGGATAGCGAACTTTACCGTGTTCACATGATTAGAAACAAGTATTGGATGATGTATGATGAAAGGATGTTCCTCTCGTAGAGCGTATTGATGATACATCGCGCGTAATCATCATGACTACGTGTAGCCCGCTACATTATCATGTGCCCCTTGTATGAATGCACTCCTTTTACCGATAGCCTTATTTGCATAATGGAGGCTGACAAGAAGCGATTCAATAGCAATGAGAAGTTGCCGATGATGCGATAACCCGTTAAACGTCATGAACCGCCTTAAAGCAAATTATCCTCCTCAATTTTAAAAGCGGTTTGCGTACTTCTCAGAATCCTAATGCTAAACGTGAATCTAAATGATGGTTTGCAAGCTCAATGCAATGGGATCAGACGACGCCATAAGCACCCTTGATCATCTCCTCAATAGTAATGTTATGATCGCAACATACATAATACAATTGACAGCTATCTCGCAAACAATAAAGATCGCTGATAAAAGCTTATAGAAGCCCATCATCATGTTGATCTTCATACAACAGGTTAATATCGGATTTAGACGAAGTTATACGCATGCTGTCATTTCTCTTGCATAAAGGGATTAGTTGTATGTTGGTTTCAATTGTCTGTGTGATACAGCGTGATTGCTATTTGTGTCGATCGGTTGACGCCGGCCATCATCTTTGCTCACCCCTTGCTTCTTGCTTGCATGATGACTCCTCTTTTACGCCTCCTTGCTCCTATCACTTGTAAGACACCAGCAATAATGTATAGCTATGGATCGATGCAGCTACACCATCTTGCGAGTGAGGAATCATCTTATCACTCAAATGACATAGCCTACAGTGCATCCCGTTTTGTGTCCTTTGAATTCCTTAAACAGGATTCAGCCAAGGTGTGATCTTGTTGAAAAGAAGGTTTGCCAGTTATGTGTGGTGTGCTTCACGTTGTTTTGGGAAACTCAAGTGTTGAGCCGTCTCGTTGAAAGCGTGATCATGACTATATCGGGAAACCACACGCCAAGGAGAAAATTACCACCTTCCATAATGACCAGCTACCCTATTTCATACAATCCTTGCCATTTTACTATTGGGGTTCCAGAATCGTATCGACTCATCTGGGAGTAGATAGGAGAACAACAGGCTGTACGCACCAGGTCATTGTTAGTACCCTTGCCCATTTTGGTTCGCTCTTCAATAATGAAACAATTTTTGACGTTGCCGGTATTATATTGCTGCATGATGTTGCCAATGTAAGGTATTGTGATAAGCTTGCATATATGCGTTATTGCGTTTTTGAAAACAGGTGAAGCCCAAGGTTCATTATCAAGTCCAATAAAGTTCCATCGTTTTAAGGTCACAAAAGGGAAAACAGTACTGCAAAGTCATCCTTAGCTATACAACATCATGCATTGTAGGCTTCTTCTTCTTCTCCTCGCCTATCTCCCATAATGCGAGCATATGATATAGCATCTCCATACGGGCTATTGTTGACCAGCAGATCCCCAATCTTTTGTCGGGGGTTGATTTGACGCAGGATCTGACAAGCTGTGGCATCACCTTCATCATCTTTCCAACGCACCTTGTGGCGTAATAAAGGTCATCGTGCGATATTCTACCGTGATGGTTATGTTCGATTTGACGCCCGTGCATAGTATTCCCTCAAAGTTCTCCTGCTTTTCTCCGTGGCATTCTGTATGTGCTCACTCATAGGGTGAACGCACAAGAGGAGAAGAGCAGCATGCATATCAACGCGTGTGCGACATGTGCCGCGGCAAGACTACCTCTTTGATAAGATTCAACCGATGCGAAAAAAAAGTTCCCTTGAAAAATACACGTGGGCGAAACTGATGAAGATATTCTGTACCTTGCCTCCATTCATCCTTTCTTATCCTTTCAAGTGTACCTTAACAAGGTCATTGTCTCCTTTTTACTGAATGGGAGAAAGTATACCCTATGCCCTTTTATGAATGCTGATTTTTGACATTGCTACATGCATTGAATGGTTATGTGGGGCCCCGCTTTGCTATGAGGCATCTGTACTAATCAGCCGAAACTATACCAAGCAACGTCATTAAAGTGTTGTAAGCGTATCTATTTATGATCGTGCTGCTGCTGGATTGATGAGCCGGTCATTATGCAGGGACCTTCTTATCAATTGTACAATCAATAAAGGGAGAGAGAGCGATACACATCAAGACACATGGCAAAACCGCTATCGCATCGATTGAGTCCTACTGATTTGTGAGCGATGACACATTTGCTCCCTTTATTTACCCCAAGCGGATAAAAGAAGGAGCATTGTTAATGCAAGGAAAAAGAACATGATCGTGTCAGTAGTCACTACGTGGATCTTCTTGAGCGCTTTGTGTATGCAATGTCGCTCCTTTATGCATTTGCCGGAATATGCTACACATGGTTTTTTCGGTGATCGATTTCGGTTATCACACACCTGATGTAAAGGGATACGGGATAACATCCTGTGTTTGACATTCCCTTGTGTCCACATGTTGTATTTGCAAGTTGCTGTTGTATCTCCTCGTTTCGTTTTGCCTACCCTCGACTGCAGCTAATCAAATAAAGATATCGTTTATCATGACTTGCCCTGATAGGTGTTGTGTTTGTATATTTGAGCTACTCTAGTAGGTAGAATGGTGACAACATGACCTCTCAGTACTCACCATAACGGACACTCCTCTTTCTCTTTCTTTGACCTCCTATTGTGTCGATGGCAAAAAGTCCAGCAGGTGGAATTGTTCATTACGCCTTTGGGAAGTAGAATTGCATGGGCCGCTTTCTTACTATACTCGTTTCTTATGTCGATTTTTCTTGCAACCCAACATACACACGCATCCCAGCATGGATATTGTCCCCCAAAGCTACAACGTTGCCGGGCAACGAGCAGCAACGAGTCAAGGTCACTTTACAACAACATTATAGTAGATGACAATTACAATTGAATGATGTTAATATTTGGGCAACGTTGGCTCATTTTGTATATCATTTCAATGATAAAGAAGTTGCCCATTATTATGACAATGACAAAACGCCGTATCACTTGTTCTATATTTGGTAAGATGTTACACAATAGGTTGCACAAGTTGGTTCAGGAGTGGAGATGCATAACTCATTGATTCGTGTATTGCGCACAGACCTAATAGCTTAATTACGAGGGCTTTTCTCAATTGAAGTCTTGAGCAAGTAATCATTATCAATGAGCTATGAGTATAGGATATTGTTGAGGTATGTATAAACAGTAATAGCTGTAGCAAGCGGGGTGGCATGGGGTGCACGAATTGGAGAGAACAGGAGGAACAAAGAGGCCACTCTTCTTCACTTCCACTTCACAAAAAAAGGTAAGCTTGTCTCCATTTACAAACTACAGCGCGTTAATTGCTGGCATTCCTTACAATGTACAGCGTCCATTGGGGTGAACATGTGGTCAATGGCGACACTTTCCAGTTGCAGACATTCAACAACAAGTACGCGCGCGATCTGCCCATGACTCAAGCTTCCATTGCAATACAACATGTACGTTCAATCGCTGCATTCCTTTATCACTCAAGTGGGACATTGAGGTACTAAAGTTCACGTGTAGTTTGCTGTTCTCTCGTTTATACAAGACCCAAAGGGGGCATCGTGTGTCGTGTGTATGCTTTCCATGGTTGTCATCAAGGAGGGTCGCAACCTATTGTTACTATGGGTATGTCCACATGAAAAGCGAATGCTATCCTTGTTACCTTACATTGCATTTACTGTAGCTTGGACACGTTGGTTTATGTTACCTGTGGCAGCAACAGGATACGGATATCAAAACAAGAATGCTGTATGGTTGGCTCAATGGTATGCGTGGTATTGGATCTACAAAGCGAAACCTGTTAATTAACGAGACTTACAGTGAAACAGCAGCAAGACAATATGGATGACATGGAAATACGGTTTTATTTGAGACAATGATGCTATCGAGAAATACCACAAGGTAAGAGTGTTCATTGTGGGATTGGTTGGATTCAAGTGGACTTACCAAACACCATACAGTGGCAGAGCCTCTTTCGGCGATACTATTATTATCACGGCTGCACGTCAAGGATGTCATTGTATAGTACTGTGCTCTCCTGGGGAATTTTGGCCCGGAAACAGTGTGACTCAAGATGCGATGGCAAGGCCAATTTGAAAAGGCATCCGCTGTGCACACGGCCTCCATCCAAGTACGGCTATTGATTTCCTTGCCTACAGAGAGAAGGTGGATATCTCTTATGATGCCAATTTCAGGATCCAATGAGAGTAGAGTACATATGGTGGCATACCTTGGCGCCGCAGGTTGATTATTGTATTGCCTTCGGATGGTGTATTTGGTTGCAATTCCTTGTGATCACCATGGTTCAGGGCGTCGTGTGTCTTCCTTACCGAGTTGTCCACAATGAGAGTTCTCAAGACGTCTTTACATTGCTTCTTTTGCGTATGGTGACAACAAAAGCGTGTGGATTGGGTTTGCTTCTTATCTCACATTGCGTTTATGGTAGGTTGAACATGTTGGATGATGGTACCTCTGGCAGCAACAGGATTCGGATCTCAAAGCAAGAATGCTGTATGGTTGGCTCAATGGTATGCGTGGTATTGGATCTACAAAGCGAAACCTGTTAATTAACGAGACTTACAGTGAAACAGCAGCAAGACAATATGGATGACATGGAAATACGGTTTTATTTGAGGCATTGGTGCTATTGAGAAATACCACAAGGTAAGAGTGTTCATTGTGGGATTGATTGGATTCAAGTGGACTTATCAAACACCATACAGTGGCAGATCCTCTTTCGGCGATACTATTATTATCAAGGCTGCACGTCGAGGATGTCATTGTATAGTACTATGCTCTCCTGGGGAATTTTGGCCCGGAAACAGTGTGACTCAAGATGCGATGGCAAGGCCAATTTGAAAAGGCATCCGCTGTGCACACGGCCTCCATCCAAGTACGGCTATTGATTTCCTTGCCTACAGAGAGAAGGTGGATATCTCTTATGATGCCAATTTCAGGATCCAATGAGAGTATAGTACATATGGTGACATACCTTGGCGCTGCAGGTTGGTTATTGTATTGCCTTCGGATGGTGTATTTGGTTGCAATTCCTTGTGATCACCATGGCTCAGGTATGTATGACTCTCATGCTTTTTGGGGACCTTTGCTGAAACGCCTACCATTATTATTTAGAGGGACCATTGCAGAGAGCTACTTGTCTTTTGGTGCTTTGGAGTTTACAAGATCACAGCTATCATTGCTAAGTATTGTTGGATGAGTTTGGACAATTGTTTATGGTGCATCTTTTATAGGTGAATCATGCCAGCCATGGGAAAATGTTTATGTCTTTGGTGGTGTCAACCTTTATTGCGCCTCGGGTGGTTGGTTACCAAGCAACGGGCGATTTCTCTGGAGAATGTCAGCCAATGAACGTCTTTTATGAGTGGATTGTACCAGCAACAAACAACAGCATGCATATCTTTGGTGCCATATCAACCCTCATCCCATCATCTGGTGCTTCCCATTACCTGCAATTTGGTGAACCTCCTGAAACAAAGGTCCCTTATCGATCGATCATGTCAGCAACAAGGAGCAGGTTTATACCTTTGGCGTCAGCAAGCTTTCGATCATCTCGTGGTTCTGATTATCGGCAATTCCTTTGATGGATCTCTACAACTATA
Source organism: Lichtheimia ornata (assembly GCF_029851405.1). Taxonomy (NCBI): domain Eukaryota; kingdom Fungi; phylum Mucoromycota; class Mucoromycetes; order Mucorales; family Lichtheimiaceae; genus Lichtheimia; species Lichtheimia ornata. The sequence goes on from NW_026695321.1 coordinate 570,121, forward strand.
CGCGTCTTATGGATGGATAATGTCATCAACAAGCAATGAGAGTCCGCGTTGACATCTTTGGTGTTACCAACGTCATTTATGCATCTCCTCAAGGCATTCATCGTCAAGCTGCATTCGATTTCCAATGAAAAACGATTGCCATTCACATCGCTCTTTAGCCATATGTACGTCACTCCGCAGCTAGGATCTGGTTTGGGCTTTTCGATGCACAATGCTTTCTCGATTTGCATGTGGTCTTGGGCAGCAAGGATTGTCTCGTTGTCTCTCTTTGTAAAGGCTCTTCGGCATCACGTAAGTATGCTCTCTTTGGTGGTATCAATATTACTCAATCTTCTCACTGCATATGCCCATAAAGTATCGTTCCATCGCTTTCGAGCCGAGTGCCACCGTAGCGGGCCTTATCAACAAGCGGACGATTGCAAAGAATCGGCTTGATTTGGATATCAGCAGGATTTCGTGCATATGGCTATCATTGGTAAATAGAGGATGATCCGTTTTTTGGCTCCAATCCCAACCAACATCCTCTTTTATTGTAGTATGTGGGCTATTTAGCAATCTACTTGTCTTCTGGTTCTTTGGGATTTGCATGGATGAGGCTATTATTGAATGTCGACATGTTTTCGTGCGTATGGCTGTCATTGGTAAATAATGGATGACCCGTGTTTTGGCTCCAATCCCAACCAACCTCCTCTTCTATTATTATAGTATGTGCGATATTCACCAAGCTGCATGTCTTCTGGTGCATTGGGATTGCTATGGATGCAGCTGTCATTGGATGCCAACATGTTTTCGTGCGTATGGCTATCATTGGTAAATAGCGATCCGTTTTCTTCTTCAACGCCTGCTAACCTCCTCTTTTATTGCAGTATGTGGGCTATTCAGCAAGCTACTTGTCTTCTGGTGCATTGGGATTTCTATGGATGCAGCTGTCATTGGTAAATAATGACCCATTCTTTCTCCCAATGCCTACTAACACCCTCTTTCATGTGGGTTATTCAGCGAGCTACTTGTCTTGTTCCCTTTGGATTCTTGATGGATGCAGCTACCATTGGATGTCCACAGGGTTTTATTCATATGGCTTTCATTGGTAAGTAATGGATGATCCGTTTTTTGGCCCGAATCCCAACCAACCCACTCTTTTATTATAGTATGTGTGCTATTCAGCAAACTACTTGTATTTTGGTCCTTTGGAATATTCATGGATGCAGCTGGCATTGCTAAATATCGTTCTGTGGATTCGGGAAACTGTTTACCGTGCATCTTTTATAGGTGAATCATGTCAGGGTCAAAGAGCAACGTCGACAGCATCCTTCAGTGTCAGCTTGCCTTATTACATCGTTCGATGGTTGTCGTTACTGTACCACCTATTGGACACTTCCTTTTATAGCATCTGCAGCGGCAAGGCAACAAGTTCTATACCTTTTGGTGTCGCCAAGTTTTATCTCGTCTTATTGTGGTCCTAGTTGTTGACAACCCTTTCAATGGATATCCTGCTACGCATGCCTGTTATCGGTGGATCATATCAGCCACAAGCAAGAAGCAGCAATGAGCAACAGAGCCCACATCTTTAGTGTCAACAACATTTATTTGACCCTCTGGTGTTCTCGTTATTGACCAATTGATTTCAAGAGCCCTCTTCACCGCACGTATCTTATGGATGTATCACATCAGCAACAAACAACAATGTTACGTGTCCTTTTGTGCTGTCAAGGTGTATCCATCTCTCATGGCATTCATCATCAAGTATCGCTTGGAGAAACGGCTATCAGGATTGGTCAATGTGTCGGCATCTCTACAGCAAGGAAATGGGTTCTGATTACTGGGTGGCATCAAACATCGTGGACTCTCATATAACACTGGCTAAGTATTGTTACCATTACCTCAAAGATAAATTAGTAATATGCATTTCTATAGGCCCATCATTCCATCAAGCTTTAATTTCGCATGCTCTTTGGTGCCATCAAAGTCTCTCCTTACAGTTGTCAGTGGCAAATCCTATTGAATTGAAAGGCGAAGGTCAACATTTGAATTTGGGTAGGTGTCTCAGAAGCAAGCAAGCGATCTCTATCTTATAGTTGTGGTTGTCAAGGATACCGTTTCCATGGTTTTGGAAATCAGCTACCTGCAAGTCGTCTCTGCATCGGTGGATCTTCAAAGCAAAGTTTTTTATCGGTGCCATGGCGGATGGCATTCCTCAATTACTTGTATGGATACCTTGGACGTACTCTCGGCAAGTCAATATTCTCGCGTATGCTATTTCATCAAGACCGGATTTATTTGTTGCAGTGCATGATGTGTCTCTCTGATGGCACCAACCCAAAAAGGTCGCTTGATGGCAGCAACTACTGACAAAAGAACAAAAGAATCGCGATTCTCGACACGATGATGTAGTGTAAATGATCCAACCACGCTTTTCGACCTTCCATACCTATTCCCCCTTCCAATCCATAAAGCAACCAGTGACCCACATCATATGACCTGATAGCGTGACCCCCAAAATGTTACGTTGAATCCAAGTTCATTCAATGAAAAAGTGGAAGAATAGTATATAGTAGTGTGGGTGTCTATGAGTAATCTGATGAAGGAATTGAAGAAGATACGAGGGTGAATCGCAGAGGCCACAGGGATAATTGTGTCATTGCATTCTTGGGTTGTTGCCGCCATAATCATCCTTCATCCATGACTGTAAAGTAGCTGCTGCATGCATTGACTTGAGTATTCCAAATACCATCCATGGCTGCAAATCACCTTTTCAAAGATAAAAGCCCTCGCATCAATGTCATCCAATCCACCACCATCCTCAGCCGTATCCACATGATATGATCCATCGTTCTTGGTGACGACGTGCCAAGTAACCAAAGCAACATTCCAGAATTACCATCACTGCACTTGATGACATCTATCCACCCATAACCATCGCAAATGCAACATGTTGGTTGAAAACGAGCCATGTGGTTGCTGCATGCTTCCTTTTCCATCCGGCTGCTGACCTATTTCCTTTTTGATCAGTTTCCATCGCTGCTCAAGATTAATTGTATTGCGGCGTACTTGATAGCTGATATGGCATCCCATGAATAGAATTCAGTATGTATTGAACCAATTTGCTGCACGCAAATAAAGCTGCTACCAGCTGTTCACGTAAAAAAGGCTGTAAGACAAGTTGCTGCAAGTATATAGCACTGCTGGAACGAACGCTGTTACGATTGGCCGCGGCAGAGCAGTGTGCAAGAGCGTGTGTTGTAGTAGAGTGGCAAGATTGCGAACGCTGTTTGACACAATGCAGTAAAGACCTTGCTAATGGCAGCTGCTGCTACGATGAGTTGTGGCAAAGGAATGTGCAAGACAGTGTGTATAGCATCAAGGAAGGCGCGTGTTGTAGCAGCAGAGTGACAAGAAGGCTGCGTACACGACATGGACTTGCCATGTAGTCAACAGCAATCGGATCAAGACAAGTGTAGGATTGACATGGATGGGGTGAAGCAGGACAATCGTTTGCAGGTGGTAGTTGTATACTTGAATGGGGCAACAGTTGAGAATGGGAGGAAGAGGCAAATAAGCTAGGAGTGGAAGACCTGGAAATTAAATAGGTCTTTTTGATGCTTGGATGATATTCTTTGTTTGAGCGTTGCTCAGTCAAATACCCTCGGATCAAGGAAGTTGAAGGATGGAAATGTTGGGCTGAAGCAGAAGAATCAAACGACCCGTGGATGAGCTTGATGATGATTATCAACAACCAGCGGCAACTAGGACGACATCTTGGTGATGATGACGGCAGCAAAAGTTCAAGGATGATCATTGGAATGCAATAAAGTGGATGGTGTGTAGAAGCTTAAAGGGCGATCACCCTCAGCACATCCTCCAATAGCCTTTGTCGTCATGGATACGTGTTGTCATACCAGCGTCGTTTGCTTTTCTCGAATGTTATTTGAGAATACCATACGCAAGTATCGCCATATCGTATTATCGATGCCTAATCCACATTTCACACCAACCAGCAGATACATTTGCTGATATCAAAGAGCCGATTATTCTGCTTAAGGATGAAGTACAGTATCGACACTTTGTTTTCATGATAAAAACCATCAAGTAATCAGTAAATCTTGCTCAAACCGTCAATAGTGCTATCATGTTTGGTAAGAGGCAGCAACAACACCGGCAAACTGAAAGATTCACCAGAAACCCACGCCCTGTGCAACATCACCCCGACGACTAAGGAGTATATAGCAAGATTATCACGCTGTTCACATTATGCACGATTGACGGATCCCATAACGATGATACAAATACGATCATTATTGTGGCGATAGATGGATTTTATTTGTGAGATGTAAATGTGTAAACAGATGATGGATGCAAGAGTAAAAGGAGATGTATTTTTCCGGAATGTTAGTACATGCGTGCATCAATACCACTCACAATGCTGACAAGTGTGTCAGGGAAAAGGGCGTTCACTCCACATGTGTCTTTCATGCTGCTTTGTTATTTGTGCCAGAAAACGGCACCCAGTAGCCCGCGGCACAATGACAGCCCCCCTTCTCCTTCCATTTACGCTGGACACGTGCGAAAATGTGTACGTTTACACACACACACAAGCAGCGGTGTTCCCCAACAAGTAACAGCAAGCGTATCTATGCAACTTGTCTAGATCCCTTTTAATCACGCGCAATGATGCATGGCAATAACGTGGGACAAGTTTCATGGCCCCCACAAATCATCACGCTGTTACAATGTACAATCACCCCGTTTCAACCCGATATCATCACCTATAATAGTAGTCAATTTTAACGACCATGACCATCTTAAAGCGCTATGCTGTTGCTATTTTAGATAGCATCCACCACAACTCATATCCATAGCAACTGATAGTAATGGAATTGGTTGCCATGGTGACATGGCGTTGATGATGATCAGTGCATCATGTTGGCATGGCCAATTTGAAGTTTCTCCTGTGTAGAGCAGCAGGTGAATTTGCCATACGTTTGAAGCGGGAATCATTTCATTGAGACAAGGTCACATGGATGTAATGTGGGGGTGAGAGAACGAAATAAGAAAAGCTGGAGTGCAGATGATGGTGATTGGTGATGGAATCCACCCCACCCCCCATATCAGCATCAACAGCAATGCACTAGTACATATATGAGACACATCACGGAATGCCCCACACACAACAAAAAGCTTGATACCGATGCCGAGGATAAAAATGACGAGGGAGCCTACACAACTATCAAGGAAAATGCACGGGTATCCTGCATAATGGCAAAGAAGAAAGAGAAAACCCCTTGTTGATGGTGATGTCAGAATACACAATGCAGCATCATATGCTTTGATAGAATGGCACAGAAAATACAAGCACCATTAGTGATAATGGTAGAGAAGAGTGTCCAATAGTGTGGAGTAAGGATCGTCGCCTAGAAAGGATATCCGACGGAGGCCGAAAGCAACGCCAAAAAAGAGAGGGATGATGGAGCGCATATGACAACATTGGTGCAACGAGGATGACTCGTGGTAAATGTTGACGCTCACTGCACGGAAGCGGATGATGCCCCATCACCGCTCACATCCCAACTGGTGCTGCCCTTTTGACCATTGCAACATGCACCTCTTTCCCAAAAACAGCCTTCCATCACATATAATGGGTACTCAAATGACAAGTTTCTCATGTCTGCATCTTCCGCCATCTCACCTTATTCTGCTGACTATGATGAGATACCACTACTAGGCCCCAATGGCCCGTGTTGCTTCTCGTGCTCAAATCATAATGACGTTCGTTCACGCCATCTGGTGTTGCTGCTTGTGGAACAGAGGCACAACCATCCACCCCACCAAGATAATGCCACGTTCAATTCCTTTTTTTGTTCAAAAGACAACTGTAGCATGTGGTACAGATTTACTTGATCGGGCAATCTGCGATTCTTTCTTTTGAACAATCGGGGGTTATCCGTCATCTACTCCTGAAAGCCCGACTCCCATATTCAACCCCTTTCAGGGGAAAAAGACTTGATACAGCCCTCATACAAGAAAAGTGGAATAAAGCAATTCAAAGATACATACTTATTAATGGATGGTTGATTGCTTATGAAAAAAGATAATCATGCTCACCTACATAAGAAAATTAGCAAGGTTGAATGATGATGGTAGTGAAACCAATCGACAACAAGCGTGCAAGATAACAACAACGATCGACAAGTGTCATGGCATAACACACCGAAAAATCATGTTCAACTTTATATATGATTGTATGTAGATACCGAGGATAGCCGATTCATTTTCATAAACCCCCATGCAAACATAATGCTGGTCGAGCGTTAACCATTAACTCCTTACAAGATGAAAAAGAGACAAGGCTTATTGGTTCTTGATGCGTAATCCTGCTTGGTATGCGATTGGTTTCCTTCCTCCCATCACACGATCTCAAGATTAAGCCATGTAGACATCTCTAAATGGGTTCTAGTCAGCATAAGTATGTCATGTACCAACACTCAAGTAACAACCATTACAATGCAACCTGCCGGGGAATCAACCGGATCATTCAACAATCACTTACACACCCATCTACATGTGTTGTAGGTGGAGCAACAATATTCATGCAATGATTTATAAATTGGGATGATGATCGATGCTGCTGTCAAACATGCATTACCCTCGTAGATCATAAAAGACGGCTATGGATTGATTGTATAATGATGCACACATGTTGTTATGCAAAGAAGTTGATTGTCAAGTGGAGACAAATCGCTCTTGCCAAGGTGGTCCTTAATGTGCAGAGGGAGCCATATGACATAGACAGTGGTTGCGTTCGAAACACACGTTGAAGGATCATTGGTTGAGCCTGCACACAAAGGCACGTCTTGTCGTTTGACTTTTTGGGTCTGGCTGATAGTCATTGTCAAGCTGGGCTAGACTTCAATATGATATTGGTGGTGAGCTGAGACAATGAAGGTACCAGCTTATTGATGAAAAGGATGACATTACCTATCATTGCTATTGAACCCCTTAGTCCCAGATCCGTATTTTTCGTTCCCCTTAGCACCATCAGCAGCACTTCACTTAACCCCACCTTGACTTTGGTACCCCCCATGTGTTCGTCCCCCAATCCTGTATGCTTTCATCATTCTCTTCTTTCCATTTTAATGATAAGATTTGTTTATGTCGAGGCACAAATGCTTCTAATCCCCCCATTAATCATGCATGTTGGTGAGTACTGGGGTAAACAGCTCAATCTATGATTGGTTCATGATGATCTCTTGCAGCTGGATACCCTCCTCCCCTCTCGAAGGGGACTTTTCAAGATACCAATCCATACACCAATCGTCTGTCGCGAATAATGCGTTGTGCCCGATCCGGCATTCCAATACACCACATATATATAGCCACCTTGGACAAGCGAAAAAGTGCTTCCACCCCCGCTTCCTTAACAAACACCTTTGCATTGTACTTTGCTCTTTTCAAGCGCGTCCCTGGCGTGTTGTAAATCTCTTTCTCTTGTACTTTCTATTGTATGCTTATGATTACCACCGACTACACAATGAGCAGTACCAGAAATATCAGTAGCAATCATTTATGCCCACCACATCTCGCTCTTCAACAGCAGCAGCAGCAGACGACGAATAACAACAATGGTAGTAGCATGTCTTTATCATCTTCGACATCATCGCTTTTGTCAATGTATCCATCTGTTGACGATTTGCAACAAGGCTTTCAACCACCACCCGATAGCAGCCAGGCTTATTATGGCTCGTCATTAACGCCATCATCAATAAGAGATAGCGAAACAAAGACCAAAAGCGGTGTTGAAAGTAGCAACAGCAGTAGTAGTCAGCAGCCACATGGCGAATTTAAAGCGACGTTTTACAACCCGTTTGAAACCAAGCATCGAAGACGCACTTCACCCACTCAATTTCGAATTCTCGAAGCAGCATTTGAGGATAATCCAAAACCGAGTGCTGCCAAGCGACAAAGTTTGGCTGAAGAGTTGTCAATGACAGCTCGAGGTGTACAAATTTGGTTCCAGAACAGACGTGCCAAGGCCAAACAACAGCAGCAAAGTGATGCTGTTGAAGAATCATTGTCAACAAGTCGTAAGCGACAACATGGTTCGGAAGAGGATGAAAAGAGGCAATCACACGAGAGTAACAACAAGCGACGTGTGGCGGTGGTGCAAAAGCGGTCGGCTGGTAAGCCGTTGTACACTGAGTGGGATAGCCAAGAGCCCCTTCACCAACAACAGCATCACAGCGTGACCAATGAGGGGCAAGTGCATGTGACCTCATCATCTCCCACATCTTCGCACGCTTACAGTAGTAGCAGCAACAGCAACGTTGGCGATGATGGTATTACCGGAATGCACCCGACAGCAGCATCAGCCATGGCTCATACTCGTTTGCAGCAGCAGCATTCACAAACATCAGTACCACCCATGTGCTTTGCCACTGATACAACATCGTCATCGTCTTCAAGTCCTATTGACCCTGCATTTGAGTTGCCTATGACACCTTCCATGTCACCAGCTACTTCTTCAATGTATGACTCTTACCCAACATTGCACGTTCGACATGCAGCTACTGCATCATCCATGGTTGATCAGCAGATTTACGCCACCACCACTTCACCTTGCAAACCTGCATGGACATCGCATCATGGCTTTGATGAAGAGGCTTTTCCAATAGAGTCATCATTTGCTTATCATCATCACCCGCATCAGAGCACCGTGTCGGATTGGTCCCCGATGTCCCGATCCGTTAGCACACCCCTTTTGTGGCAAGGTAGCAATTCTGGTGATATGCAACACAACCACCACCACCATCATCACCACCACAGCTCATCCTCGTATTTACCGGTTTGGGCATCATCAACAGATGAGGTATGTGCACACTCTTATCACGATTATTGTAATGTACTTATACATGTATAACAATTAGGTGGTGTCAACTACTCCCACTACTACTACTCCCACTACACCTACTCTTGTTGTAACGCCGTCATCCTGTGTGCAACCACCACTATCCATTGGAGTAGCAACATCTGATGCTACAGCTGCTGACGAGAATAAAAATGCTTTTGATGATCTCGCTCGTTTCATTACTGCTGCTGTGGTGGACTATTCTGGCACTAACATCTCTGCACCCTCCTCCACACCTTTTGATATTCGCTGCTGGCCGGAGCTGGTGTCGATGTAACAAATGTCCACAACATCAACGGTATCATTATTCCTTCCCTTTCCTCCACTCATATACACTCTTTTATTATTATTACCTGTTATTATTCACCCTACATATCCCAAACTCTTGTATATGCTTCTATGCCGCCGCCGTCGTCGTGTGTTTATAGCCTTTTGCTCTCTCTCTTTCTCTTTCTTTTCCTCTCTCCTTTGTATGATCACTCTACGCATATACACCTTATGCTATATAGCTCTCCTCCCTTCTCTCTCTCTCTCAATTCCCCCCTTTTTATTGTATGTTTTCTTATCCCTCCATCTTAATTATGTCCTTCTTGGTGTCGATTGTAAGGTGGGGCTTACTTTCCACGACAAAGTAATCCACTGGATTTTCGCTGGTCGAGGCGATCAATCACCCAACATGTATATTCGTTTTCTTCCCTTTTTTTATTAATTGCTTGTTCCATACTTGAATTTCTTTTATTATGTGTTCTATCGATAAACGGTTCTTCGTCTTCTTTCTATAAATGCAATTCTGCTGGTCGTGTGTGTGCAACGTGGAGCGATTACATCTGATCAAATGTCAGCTGCTGGGATGGATATCCTTCGCACTTCCTCTTTACTCTCTACATTCCACTCCACAGCATGCAAAGCCCAATTATCGTCGACAGTGGAACAGAAGACCGTTCGCTACGATCAGAGCAATATGGTACGTCAATGTGCGACAACCACTACCACCAACGTTTTGCGTTACGCCATGATGACAACTTCAAAGGCTGATGGATCCCCATTTGAATACAAACAGCTGCTGTCGCGTCCATGCTTAATCTGAACGCCACCCATGCCGACAATGTTTTGGAAACAACACCAGCTCCAACTTCTTCAAACAGCAATGAGAATGGTGGGATGCTTTGGAAGGCTCTTATTTTCGACAAGTTTGGCCAAGATATCATCTCATCTATTATGCGTGTCAATGATCTACGCGAGAACGGTGTCACTGTGCATATGTAAGTATTGATGGTATATTGTAGTGATGGGTATTTGACTAACCATAGGCAGGCTGCTTTCTCAGGATCGATCTTCTCTTCCAGATGTCCCTGCCGTATACTTTGTTGAGCCCACATCCGAGAACGTCAAGAAGATTTGTGAAGTATGTATGGTTGCTATGGCATTTGAAGGAGTTACTGATCGCTGGTATGATAGGATATGAGTCGTGGATTATATGAATCATACTACATCAACTTTTGTTCAACCATCCCACGTCCTATTCTTGAAGAACTCGCATCAACCACAGCTGCCAATGAAACATCCGATCAAGTTACTCAAGTATGGAAGTTGGATAACGTACATGTATAATAGCATGTTAACAATGGGTTTGATAGGTCTATGATCAATACCTCAACTTCATATGCACCAATCCAGACGTATTTTCTCTCAATCAATCGCAGGTGTTTGTCACTCTCAACAATCCTGGTGCCCCAGAAAGTTTGATTGATGAAACGATTGATAAGGCCGTCAATTCTCTCTTTTCGGTCATTGTCACTATGGGTAAGTGTGGACGGGTGATTCAAACATTCCATGTATCGTTGATGTGTATTCATGCAGGCGTCATCCCCATCATTCGGTGCCCACGAGGAAACGCTGCGGAGATGATCGCTACCAAGTTGGATAGCAAACTACGTGATCATGTCATGAATTCACGGGCCAACCTCTTTTCAAACAGCTCATCCAATTTACAACGACCAGGTAGGCATGATCAGCACACTGGCAACGTATAGCAGAGGATATTAACGTGGGCTTTCATTCCATTAGTATTGATTTTGCTGGATCGTAATATGGATTTGACCCCCATGTTGAGCCATTCTTGGACATATCAATCTCTTATTCATGATGTTCTCGAGATGAAATTGAACCGGATCACTATCGAGGTATGTCATATTTCTTCCGGGTGGATGGTACGCATATGTATATTGATATCTTTGGACATAGGCAGATGAAAAGATCAATCAAACCAGGAAGAGCTATGATATTGAAAACAAGGATTACTTTTGGAGCCGAAATGCTTCGAATCCCTTCCCACAAGTAGCTGGTAAGTACATAGCGATGTCGAGGAATGATGTACGTGCATTAAATGGTGGCATTTTACAGAGGACATTGATGTGGAGTTGAACAAGTACAAGAGCGATGCAGCTGAAATTACGCGCATGAGCGGTGTTAATTCTCTCGAAGATGTCAACCAACTCGACTTATCCAACAATACCAAGACTTTGAAATCTGCCATCACAGCCTTACCCGAGTTGACAGCAAGGAAAGCTACTCTTGATTTGCATATGAACGTGGCAACTGCACTGCTCAACAAAATCAAAGATCGACAACTCGATACCTTTTTCCAGATTGAGGAGAACATTACTAGACAGGTAGGAACATCCTTTTTTCCATGTTGGTTCTACCCACTAACCAAACATGTGCATGCATAGAACAAAAACTTGTTGCTTGAAGTCATCCGTGATCAAGAAAAGAAGAATCCAGAAGACAAGATGCGTTTATTCTTGATCTACTACCTATCAACGGCTGATGAAGTACCAAAGGAAGATATGGATGCATATGAAAAGGCATTGGGAGAGGCAGGATGTGACATGACACCTTTGGAGTATATCAAACGGTACGTTGGGGATATTTTTACAAGTCATATCCATTGACAAAGGAGCTAATACACGGTACAGCGTACGACAGCTTATGCGGATGACTTCAATGATCTCTTCGCCTTCGGTTGGCCAATCTTCTGGATTCTCACAAAATGACCTATTCCGTGGTTTTAGCAGTATTGGCAACAAGGTACATGCTCTAACATCAAGGAGAAGGAAAAGAATGATTCTAATAGGCTTACCTCTTAGCTGACGGATCGGTTGAAAGAAGGAGGATTAGGCGGCAGCTTCGATAATCTATTGTCAGGCGTCAAGAATTTATTACCTGCACGTAAAGAGCTCGTCATTAGCAAGATCGTTGGCGACATTATGAATCCACCACAAAACGAACCATCCAAGGCTGATGATTACTTGTACTTTGATCCCAAATTGAGCCGCAACTCGCGTGCGCCACGTCAACACAAGGCTTCTTTCCAGGAGGCAATCGTTTTCGTTGTTGGTGGTGGTAATTATGTGGAATACCAAAATCTCCAGGAGATTGCAAATGTAAGTATGAAAGGATAATGGGGACATAGGATGATTTACTAATCTCGGTGGAATAACTTTAACCAGCAAAACAATCAAAAGAAAAAGATCACGTATGGATCGACAGCAATATTATCGCCGCATGAATTCTTGGATCAGCTAGCCACGTTGGGTAGAGAATCAAATGCTTAAACAACGACAACAAAGACTATAATGCATCTTAATGACGAGAACCATGTGGGAGTTTAAGTTAATGCAGGTTGTGGGGTTGACCATTGGTACACTCGCGTGTGTGAATGACCGAATGTGACCTTGAATCACAATCAATTGATTTCATTTATATCATGCGAATATTGAGGGGGTGATTTTGAGGAGTACAAGCTTAAGGAGAAAAGAATAATACATGCACGTAGACTCACAGTAGCAAGAACAATCAAATGAGGCAAGTGCCTCGTCTGAGGCTGGAATGCGAACAAATGTGACACGGCAGATGGTATCCCAGCTGAATACTGCAGCTATTGCTATCGTAGCTGAGGATGGGATGTGGAGGTAATTCAATGATTGGCGATAAAGAATACAAGGATAAAGTAGTACAATCATGGCAAGTGTTTTATTGTGAACAAAGATAGTACAAAGGAAACAAAGGATCTACTATGCTATTGCTACAACAAAAAAACCACGCGACATGCTGCTCGGATGAAGATCCGATTAGGAGATGAAAGGGGAAAGGGGATGAATGTAATGTGCCAAGGTTTTATTGCGGTCTTCTTTCCTAAACAAAGAGCTCACTCGTGTGGCAAAATGTATGGTGGTACAGATGCACATGTCTTTTTTCATGTCCAACATTGAGTGTTGTACCGTTTGGTTTCCTTTCTTTTCTTTCTTTCTCGTATTTTCTTCTTATTCTCGCTTTTTTCACACACACATTTCTCTGCTTCATTTTACTCGTTGCCTGCCTTATCGACACTGGCTCAATGTCCAATGAACCCATCTTTTTCAACGCACAATAAGGGTAGCAGTTCTGTGCGTGAATCGATTCTCTCAACCACCACTCGCCCTGTGTCCCGAAAGTGGAAGCAACTGGTTTCGAAACTAAAATGGTTCAATAAAAGGCAGCAACCCGATTTTAGGCCGAAGTCTACTGGCCAAGCAATCACATCTACAAGAAGTATTACGAGACGACGTTATAGCAGCGATGAGCTTACACGCACCAACGAATATCCTTTTTACACCGCACAAAGAGGTAAAAAGAAGGCATCATTATCATCAATGGGGTGATTAACTTGAGTGCATATTCTTTATAGAAACAACGAGTAAAGAGCAACAACAGCCAAATACTGATGCAGGACCATCAAAGCAACAACTACATGTTTCATTACCGGCAGGACCGGTATGTTCGGCATTATCACCACCCCCTCGACCATCAATGGTAGCTCGACGTGTCAACAACAATACACATCCAAGCATGAGTCGCCGCCAAAGCAGCACAAACACAAAACAACAAGAAGGTGACATTGTGCAACCACAGCCGCGTCGGTCATCCTCATCACGACCCATGATCCAGACTTTCAACTTGCGATTGTCTATCGATATTGAGCGTCAAAGCATGCTATGTGGAAGTCCATCATCAGCAACAACATCGAGTATTAGCGGTGAATCATATGCACCATCATTATCACGACCTACAACACCTTTTCGTAGCGGCACGCTTGGTTCTCACAGCTATCCTTTCCCACCTACAACAACAAGTTCAGCTGTGCCACCTGTACCTGATATACCACCACTCAAAGAACGTCGTAAACGTCGAAGCCCCATGTCAATACCAGATGACTTGACACTTGATTTGAAACGTAGTTCTATTTCTGCTGCAAGTGCAACCGAGATTGAACGAGAAAAAGCCATGGATGCACTTGAAGGCAAAACATCATCATCAGCTTCATCATCATCTTCATCCTCCGTTTCATCATCCTTGTCCTCAGCCATTGATCGTGATAAGGCACAATATGAAGCTGTGGTAGCACGCACTCAACGTCGTCGTGCAGCAGCTGCTGCGGACTCTCCACCCAATTCTTCTTCTTCTTCAAGACGACCTATGATCTCCTCCTCCACCCAACAGCAACAACAGCACGTGTATTATCCAGCTACTCCGAATTCCATGGTCACCGTCATTGGCCATCATCAACGTGTTGATGACAATGGTCATCTCTACAAACAAGTAGATACCTTGACTTGATAGATTTTCTTCTTTACTTTGTATACACACAACCCATTTTCATTCCCCATCGCTGGTTCGAGAAGGATACCCCACCACTTCCTTTCCCTCTCTGTTTGTTTCAATATTATCCCTGTCATTCACTTTTTTTTCTTTCTTAGCAGTAGTTGCAATGTTTTGATATAAAGAGCATGGTGGATTTGATAACTCTGCAAGGTCATTATAGTGTGTATAAAACGAAATCATGTTGAATGGGCATATACAAATGTTAATATGTGCTAGGTGATACAAGTCTAAAAAATTGCCATTGTATTATCGCAGTTCATACTGGTTCCACCGCTTATTGTGCTCATCATTGTCGTCGTCGCTGTTGTCCAGACCATCTTTGCTTTCACGATAGTTTGTCATGGCACCATCAACAAGTAAAATGGGCGTGCTTTCAGCCACCATGCTGTATATGGGTCCTGATGATTGTGGTGATAAATGCTCGCTTGTGTCTCCATCATCTGAGGCTATCTGATGGTGTAGCTCCTCGTCGTGTATATGCTTACGGGCTTGTTCAGCCGCCCGTCTCAATTTGAGCCAGTTGTAGAGAGCGATACCAAATAAAGTGATGCATAGACCAATCGTGTTGATGACTGTCAATCGATCGCCAAACACAAGCGTGGATATAAAGATAGTTGCTACTTCCTATATATGCCAAATGTCAGCATTCCATCATATACATGCCCACATCAATCCCAATCTTACCTTGAAAATACCACAAACACTTAACGTAACCACGGATGTACGCTTTATCAAGAAAAACTCAGACGAGATCATAACGAATGCCAATACGCCTCCAGCCAAGATGGTAAGAGCCTAAGGACACGTTGTTAGCTCTTTGTTCTTTAAGCCATCTCCCACACACACGATACTCACTGTGTATAATCCATCCTCGAATGTGACAAAAAAGACGCTTCCAAAGATGGTTGGGTATCCTTCCACAGCTGCTGCCAGAATCAATAGCACCACCGCTTGAGCAGGAGCCAAAAAGAAAATCGATGCGAATGGATTGGATAAGCCCATGCTTTCTTTACGCAACAGCACCTCCGTTAATGACCAACGTAAACCACCACAGGCTGCAGCAGTCATGACAGCTATAAATCTGACAGGGCTGTTAATATCCTTTCACCTAACCAGGGTGGCTATGGCACTTACCCAACCAACTCAAATTCCGTTTCATCAGATACCATAAGAAGCACACCAACAATGATAATCAAGATAATGCAAATGAGTTTGATGCTTGGTTTCTCGAGGCGGAATAGGAATGCAAAGACCAATACGAATGCAAGCGTGGAAGATTTGCACATGGCTTGAATAAAAGTTAGTACTTCATGTCCTATATGGCATGTCTTGCTATTGCACATACTGTAGAAGGATAATGTAATGGTCTTGAGAGAGAGGTTGGAGAGACCAATATCGAGGCTGGTGGCAAGAGCACATGGGAAGACCTTGTACCTATGAAACGCGTTGATAAGCACTTGTATTATTGGATTGCTGCTTCCGTAACATACATGTAATCCTTGATCGTCGGCCTTTTAGGTGGTCGGATTTTGGGAACGAGCAACAATGAAAGACCAGCAAAACCGAATTGCACCACCATGTGAATGCTGGATACAAAGAGAGGGAATTGGAAGTTGTAATGCTCGGCTGAAAACATCCATTTGTTGTAGACTGATAAGAATGTAGCAAACTACACAATGAATATCATCAATACCACCACGAGTCGTCCCTGAATCGGCTTTACTATACCGTGTACCTAGAAACGAAAGGTTGGTTTTAGTGATACGAAGCTATCCCTCTTTTTTCATGGCATGATAGTCTTACCATGATAATATCCAAAACAAGTTGATCGCTGACGACTTTAAAAGTGCTTTCTTATGTGCGCTAAGCGTGTGCTGTGTTTTTGTTGGCCTGTCATCGTCTGTGGATAGCAATCGTTCCGATGACATTGGATCGTGGTCTTGTAACGGATAGCTGTCATCATCCATCGACGATCGCAGCTCGATGTTGTCATTGATAGCTGAATGGGGCCGTGTGTCGTCAATGGCAGTGGGCATGTCTCGTATCGATAAAGGCTTTGCGGGGGTAAATGGTATAAAGCGTGGTTAAGGTTGTTCAAGGGACAAGAGGAATAAAATGAAACAGATCCCCCACCCCCACTCCGCACGCTGATCAAAGCACCTCTTCAGTTGATGTTGTTAACATGCATGTTGGCACCCAAATGATGATAAAATCTCTAATTGATCATCAATCAACAATTCTGCTCTTGGCTAAAGGTGTCGTACGCATTTGAGCCCATATTGTCACGTGAGCGAAAAATGAAAGAACGCGTTCTATCGAACATTGTTCCATGCATACAATTCAACGTACATCATTGTACTACCTGTCATAAGGGTGTCCACATTATCCGCTTGCAGCATTTACCACATCCAAGTTTGATAAGCCCGATCCAGCTCTTTACCCTCCCCCACACAAATGATAGCTCACACATCCATCACCACTATAAATAATTAGCCCCTTCATTCCCAGTTTCATACGTTGGATCATGTATTATTAGAGTATAGGTGTGGGGTTTCTAATAATATCTTCAGGCAATGTAGAAGGCTCCGGACTTGAAGTAGTAGGGTAATCGTGCCCAAATTGTAGTACTCGGCGATCCTTAATGTATCGTTGGTCAATTTGTTCCAATGTTTCATTCGCTGCTCGAGGATGAGGTAAATTAGGATCATAAAACCTAAAGTTGGCACTGAACAGCAAATCGATCTCCTCCAACGACATGCCCTACCGGTATCTAAGTGAGCTACTGCATATCGTGTTTCATTGTTGTTCTAGTAGTTACCTTTGTTTCTGGAAAGTAAAGATATACAATGACCGCAATACATATGCTGAAAATACAATAGACCAAGAAAACTTTCCATTGAATGCTGGTAAGTGCGATGGGCGAAAGTTCTGTCACACCAAAAGTGAAAAACCAATTGACAGCCGTGGCAATGCTAAATCCCTTAGCACGAACGCCTATGTAACCACAATCACCATGCACCATTCATGAGTCCATATTATCCATCTTGGCAGAGATACCGTACTTACCATTTGGGAAGAGCTCCGCTGGATAGATCCATCCCAATGGTGCCCAGAAACATCCATACGTGGCAAGGAATAAGTAGAATATCACAAAGAACGCAACGGAACTTGCACGTGGCTCATGTAGGAACAATGCTGTGGTTTGATCCGAGAGATGATCGTAAAAATCCCCCATCCCAGAAAATCGGCTCCCAGCGACTGATGATATAGCTGCTAGGATAGCCATCCATAAAGCACTGAGTACAGCACCGGCAATCATCCCATGTCGTCGATGCCATCGATCAATTAAGCATACAGGTAACAGCGTTGAAACCACAATCACCGATCCACTGATGGCGTTTGCTATATAATAAGCCTTAATGATGATCCCATACACCTCCTCCCAAAAGTTCTCCTACTGTACCAAAAAGTGTGGCTACATGCCCATTGAGCCCAATAGCACGGAAGATGAGTGGAGAATACAACCTAATTGATCAGCAGCAATGTAATGATTAGCTATGGATAATCCAAGATGCCAATCTCTATTATAAACGTACATAAGGGTATTGGCTCCTGTAAGTTGCTGAAATGCCAATGATGCACACGCAAGGATCACACGACGAAGATTGTTATCGCTGCTACGACGAAATAGCTCCCTGTATCCTTTCTTGGTGTATCTTTCTTCAAAGCATATCCTCTGCTTGATTTCGGCAAACTCCATTAGCACCTCTCGATGTCGTGTACTTCCATCTCCTCGTATCATAGCGAGTGTCCGTATCGCTTCCTTGTCACGATGCTTCTGTATCAAGTATCTTGGGCTGTCATGTTATGCATATCAGCAAATCTCTACTTTGATATAGCGAAGATCCAGGTAGTATACTACCTTTGCGGAACAAAGAACAAGCCAATCGCGTAGATAGCATTAGGTATGAGCTGCACACCAAGTGGGATCCTATATCATATGGGTTGCTTAATGACTTTGAAGAGACCTACCATATTTCATTTACCTCCATGAACGACTAGTTTGCAATGATGTGCATCCAAACGTGATCCAAAAGTCGACCGAAATACCAAGAACGATGCATAGCTGATGGAAAGCAATGAATCTTCCCCGAGAGCTGGGTGTTGCAATCTCTGTGATGTCTGTATGTAGATATGGAAACATAGATATTTGCTGATGAGATACATTGTTTGTGACAAGAGCTCAAATCCAACGGCTTACAAAGCGGGACTACCATTGACAACATTCTCAAAGCAATGTGCGTGAGTCACATGATGATGATAATATGAATAAAGTACACTCCTGCTTACCCAACACTGATGCCCACTAAGGTGCGACCTGCGTATATCTTTGCCATTTCATCGGCTGCCACCAGTAGTAAATTTCCCAGCATGCATAACAAGGAGCCAAAAAGAGCAAGACCACGACGACCAAGGAAATCCGCCAATGGACCACCCAACAAGGCACCGACAACAGCACCGATCATCATGGTAGTGATAATGATAGTGTATACTTCCAATTCCTCAACAATGCGAAAGTGCTTCAAAAAGTTAGGCATAACCATGACACTTGCCATGGCAACCAAGTTGTACCCAAACTATGCATCCATATCAGCAATCCATGTTACACAATGTCTCTCTTTTTTTCCTGCAGCTCACCAAAAATCCACCCAGCGACAAGAAGCTATCTTTACCAGTAAGTATTCAACAAGTCCTTCCTCATGAGCAAGAGTGTGCTTACGTGCAAAGTGCAATGAGCCGTGTTTTAGTCGAACTGAAGAGCTGCATTTTGGCATCCCAGCCCAGTGGTGGATGATGGCGCAAGAACGTTAGGCATTTCATCGAAAGCCTTTTTTCCGCAATGGCAATACAAGCTGTCTAGATCCGAGATGTCCCAGAGAAAGCAGAGGTAGCAAACTTGAGTAAGAGGGAAGAAGCAGCCATAAAGGGTAAGTGAAAAAGACGAGGAAAAGGTTGATTTCATGCTGTCTTGGACGAGTCTACAACATACCCAATACATTCACCATCTTCGTTTGAAGCTATTCTCCGTCGTACACCTACTCATCCTCAAAGTACAAACAACGTCTTCATTGGGTTTGATTTGTTATTAGCCGGTTGCTTGGATATTCTCATCACCAAGATCTCGTTGCCCCGTTGTCAAGGTGTGTGTCCATGCTACGCTTGTGTTATTAGCCATTCCACACATTCATTGTTGTGTCTCTCAGCAGGTGCCACCCGTTATGGAATCAGGTTTTCATGATCCTTTTTTGTCAAACGTATCCATCTTTCCAGCCATCAAGTAGTAGGAAAATTAAATATATCGCCGAGGACGAGGCGTTGTAGTAGTAGTGTATGCTTTTGCTCTCAATTCGATGATCATCATAATGGGCGATCCAAAGCACCTGTATCCTGCCACAAGTTTCCCACATGCAAATAAAGACCTGATCTTATTGGACAATACGCACGTGTCTGCTGCTGCCATCTGAGTCAAGAGCTTATGCAATGCATCAAGTGATGTTTATATCGTGAAATTCAAGGGAAAAGGAGATGTCTGCCACGTCTAAATAAAATCACACAAACACACACACGCCAACGAATCAGGTCGATTGTATGTGTAGTTCAAGTGATGAGTGAAAAAACATCCTTTGCGCATTGACCAGCGTCATCTTGGTGGCAGCAATATCACCCACAGGGGTTGTGAAGGGGTTTTGCCTGTAGGGGAAGAAACGTAGTGCCCTGGTTTGGATACATTGGTTTCTTGAGGAAAGGTTTCGCGGGTCACATTATAGGAACGATAAGGACATGTATGTTGCTAGGTGCATATCAGGATCAAGCAACTACACCAAAGCCAGTGGGTTAGGCCCATGATACTGGTAGAAAGCTGTATGTTAATTCCATACGACTAAAATAATAATTGTCATGTGATACCAGGCACGTATGGAAGCCTAAATGTTGCCCTTCTTCTTGTGGACTGAAAAGTGAGCCTTTTTCACCAAGGATCATCATCATGAGCACACTCGGGATGGAAGGTAATAATAGTGCTGTTAACAAAGACAACCACGTGAAGACTAATGCTTGTTTTTACCGGAAACATAGGCGGCATGTATTCGAGACGCGGGGTTGTACCTATCAGGTACACATAATGGGCCTGCTTTTTACGACCGAAAAAGCACAGCGTTTACATGACCATTGGATATTGCTTTCAAGCAAGTTGTGATAAAAGTGGAAGAAGCGCCGTCTCATCGTGAGCATACAAATTAGCTTTACATATCCTTGCATTGGGTCATGAGGCCACGTTTTTCTGGATTCAGTTGTATGCTGCAAGCAACGCGCATCGGGTAAATAAGTTTACGAGGGAAATGACGAAATGAGTTAGAAGATCCAGCTAGCAAAGCGAAACGATGATAGCATTTTAATGGCGCTGGTCTACGTTATCTCTCTCTTTTATCAGTAACTGACACGAGTTTATCTCAACCCTTTGGTGCTGTGATCTTTATTCGTATGCGTTTCGAGCGCAATGATCATTGTGACACAGCAATGGATGCTATAGATATGGCCTTGGTTGTGGTTTTAAAAAGTGTGTGCAAAGACACATGCATTGAGCTCGATGTGATGATCGACTTACGAGGGACAACCTAGAAAACAAACAACAAACAACGCGAGAATCGTAAAGATGCATATCGACACTTTTCGGAAAATTCGTCGAGAACCAGGAGAATCAATCGGCTGCAATGATAAACGAGGCGAAAAGCAATCCGATTGTGTCAATTTCATGAGATGGTATTGAGATGTTGTATTTACACAGGGAAAGAGCGATTGAACTTTCACCACCGTGCGTGATAGGATGTGCATAAACACACACACGCACACACATACAAGACCATCAACAAACGGAAACTTTCCCTCCATTTCCTTTTTTCTTTACTTTTCATCTACAGGTGCCAACACTTGCTCTTCTTTCGTCTCGTGCTGCAGTCCCCCTTTCAATGACACAGCTTTACAGCTCCTCGGCCAAATTATTTTCGTTACTATACTCGTCCAACAAGAGCGGGCGACACCAACAACAGCACCAGCAACAACAACATAATTCATCCATATCTTCAAATACCACACATATTGCTGTCATCACTCAAAAGGATGGCACTGTAGTTACTCGATGCTTAAACAGGCGCCCTTTAACATCGCCGACCGATTCTTCAATATCCAACAGCACATCACAAAGCTCCAAGAAGCAGCGCTGCTTTGCCTTTTTGAAATTCTCCGGTTTAAGGAACCGATCCTCACCTTTAGTGGCAGGGCCATCATCATCACCTTTACCATCATGTGAGTTTACATGATTGATTAACTTGAAGAAGCGCAAGATCTATTTTTATTAAACCATGCTAATGAATCACTTAGGCGATATCCTGCAACGTCTTCCACCTGAGGTCATTCAACTTGTGCTTGTGTATCTCGACTGTGCAAGCATTGCAACCCTATCAAGGACAAATAGACATATGCATGCAGTGTGCAGTGACGATGGTTTATGGCGTACGCTATTGACTCGACACTTTGGTGCTCGAATCAAGCATCCTATTTTACCAGCATCTGACTATTATCGCCATCATTCACTTTTGGAAAAAAGATGGCAACGAGGGCAAGCACAAGCACGGTATATGGTGGGGCATACAGATAGCGTCTATTGTATTATGCGGTATGATGAACGATACCTTGTCAGTGGTAGCAGGGATCATTCTATACGCATTTGGGATTTAGCAACATACACATGCGTGGCAAGTCGCACACATCACGATGGCAGCGTATTGTGTCTCAAAATTCAGCGTGATAGCGGACATCATTGGATGGTATCTGGATCATCGGATGGTACATGTGTCATTTGGCATTCGCTACCAGCCTTGGTTCCTGTACATCGCTTACGAGGTCATACGAATGGTGTATTGGATGTATGCATTGTCAATGAATGGATCGTAAGTGCCTCACGTGATGGCACGGTGCGTGTTTGGGATCAGCTTACGGCAAAGGAAATTCGCCGTCTCGATGGCCATGGTGGACCTGTCAATGCACTACAACAAATTCGTGGTACATCACATGTTGTTTCAGCTTCAGGAGATGGCACACTTAAAGTATGGAATGTGGATACTGGAGAGTGTTTACGAACTCTTGTTGGGCATCTACGTGGTCTCGCATGTGCAAAATATGATCCCATGGCTGGAAGGATCTTTAGTGGTGGCCAAGATGCATTGCTTAAAGTATGGAATGCCAATACTGGTGACTGTAAAGCAACACTCGTTGGCCATGATCAGCTCATTCGTACAGTGGATTGTTACGGGGTATGTTATTATCATCCCTTTTTGTGTATGGGGGGAGGTGGATCAATTAAAGTGCATCAAAGGATGATGCTCTATATAAGGGTCATTCAAATTCATTGCTCTCTTTTGTATTCTTCTATAGGATCGTGTGATCACAGGCAGCTATGATCGTACTCTCAAGGTCTGGGATGCCAATACAGGTCAATGCCTGTTAAACTTTCAAAACGCTCATGACAGCTGGATTTTCAATGCATTGATTAGCCCCACACAGATTATCAGGTAGATCAAAGAAAAGCCCCGAAGGAGTGCTATCCGAAATCAAGATGTGGTCATGCTCATGTGTGTTTATTTATTGTTACTATAGCGCCGGTCAAGATAAACGGATTTTAGTACTAGATTTTGGTCATGACTTGCATCTCGGAGAAAGCAGTTGTTGAATACACAAGTTAATGTGCTTTCTTATGATGATGATGGTTGATAGTATTCAAAAGGGTATGAAGATGGGTGAAACAAACAAGCGAGAGAACACCTTGATGGTTACGCTGACAAGGGAAAAGAAAAGGGTGATGCATCAGGGTATGCAATTTTCCGATAATAAGAAAGAGCATCCATTACTACTACTATTGCTATGGTGATGGATCATGTTGTTGTACTAGCTTGGGCACCATGATGGGAATTGGGGCAGCCGACGAGATGATGTTGCCTGGCAACGGGGATTAAGCTACTGCCAAGAGTTTTCGACTGGGCGTTTGAGATAAGCAAAGAGACGATCCTTTTAGCTCATTAAGTTGATACCATAAAATTAAGAATGCCGTAACAAAGATGTCATGGTGATGATTTGGCACAACGTTGCACACACTGCTGCTTGCCAAATTATGCAAATGGAGGAAGGATGATGGGTACCCGGTACTACCATGAATGCAGGAGGCTGTTGATGGGCTAAAGAAGCAATACAAAGACGCAAGACACATCACGGCATATGGAGATATATGAAAGGTTGCTATGCGCCCACATGTAAAATAGGAGGTTGGCAAGCAAGAGGGAATAGCCCGATATTAGCACAAATGGCATCCAATCACTGGCTGTAATGACGTAGTGCCAACAAGCTCATAATGCGCATGTGCGGTCGTCGTCGGTTTTTTGCCTTTCACTTTTCCTCTTCTCATCTAAGCATTCCGTCATTATGAGACTAAGCAAAGTGACATCACTCGTTTCTCTTGCTTTTGTTGGAGCAGGTAAGTGATTGTATAGAACGAGCACATTGAAAACAGCTCTCGGGACTAATGTGAGCAATGCTTCCACCACACTCCATATCCTCATTGTCAACCTCTTCTTCCTTCACACGTGGTCTGTGCATTTTGAACGACTCCAGCTATTGCAGCTCCTCTTCAAGACTTATCCACCACATCCATCGACGTTACTGGTGTTCCAGCAAACGTTAAAGGCGATGAGCATTTGTATGTTACAGTGACACGCACTGACGACCTTGTTGACGACGATGGATCATTGCTCGCCGAGCGTGTGATGGCTGTTCAAGTATCCTTTGATGTGATTGAGAACCAGGTATATAAATGATGCATGAATTCGATTTTCTTTATGCTTACGCATGCAATGATAGCTGCATTGTAACGGTGTACCCGTTGACGTCGGGGTGTCGAATGTTCAAGTTGAAGCTGCCGTTGCACCAAATCCAGAAAAGCTGATGATCGCCTCTGAAGAAGAAGCTGCCATCTTGGAAGATACTTTTGATATTGGCCTTGCTAATGTGGAAGTCCATGCCACTCTTTTGGATGAAATCAAGCTCGATGATGGTACCACCTTCCGTCGTATGGCTATCGAAGAACGTATCACCGAGATCAATGGCGAACAAGTGGTTCAAACCAATGCTGGTCAACAAATTTTGGATGTCTTTGATAATGGCAAGGTGGAGCGATGGGCAGTGGATCCTCTTACTGGTTTCTTGCTTCCTGGTCCTGCTATGGTTGCTGAGGAGGAGAATGCTGATCAAACCCAGGAGAAACAACAACATGACGACATGTCATCTGGTAGGTTTTTTAATTTATCACCCGTTTTTTTCTTCTTGTTTTCTTTCTTTCTTTCCATGATCAACCTGACACTAATGCATTCAAATCATCTCCAGAACCCCACAACATTGCACAACCACCCCCCAACATGATTCCAGAACACGCCGGTCAAAAGGGATGTGCCTCAGCTCTTGTTGATCCTATGGTGACTTGGTGGAATGAACAAAGCACAGCTGTTCGTGGCATGATCACTGGTGGTGTATGTGCATTTTTCCTCGCCATTGCTATGGTTATCCGCCAAATCATGGTCTCAGCTCACGATGAATACGAGCCCATTGCGTTGTCTGACAAGGAAGATGAACAGGTCTGGTCAACCACCGAGAAAAAGGATGAAGAAAAGCAACCCTTCCTTTCGTAAAGCAACTCTTTCACATATACGATCACTTTCCTCTTTACTCCCCAATATGAAAGCAACAATGAATCAATTTTCGTTACACAACTTTAGCTAAAACATGTTGGCTTGAACTTTATTGTGCATTCAATGCACATTAGATATATATATATATATATACGAGAGAGAGAGAGAGCAAAAGAGAGAGAAAGAGAACGTATCGGATCGGCTATAATGATCCTTTTGGTATCTAATTAACATATGATGTAAACAGCAACAAAGAAAGGTGTGCGTGTAAAAAGAAAACGAGCGGGATGTTATGTACAAAAGAGAGAAAAGAGAGAGGAGAGGAGAGGAGGAGGACAATAGTCGTCAAATGATGACAGATCACGAAAAGATGGCAGAAAGATTTCGGTGTTGTTGTTGGTAAGAGTCCTTTTTGCGGATGGTGCCAATGAATCGTTTTAACTTTACGGTCAAATTCTTGTTGTGATCGGCGGCAGTGGATGAGGAAGAAGACGAGGATGATGAAGAGGCGCTCGACGCGGTAGAAAGTGTTGGTGATTGGGGTTCTTGCTCGAATACGGTATCCGGTAGAGGCGTGTCAATATCAAAGTGTTCGACGAATCGTGAAGCCATGACGTAAATTTGATGATTTGCAGAAAATGAAAAGTGAAAAATGAAAAAGAAAACGAGCGGTTGGGGGTAGTGGTTTATATATTGGTACAAGCAAAGAACCCACCACCTACCTGCCATCCACCTTTTTTGACCCCGCTCCCGATCCGTCATTTTTCATACCTAAAAGGAAAGGATCGTGTGTGGGTGACACAATGAAACTCAAAGGCGTGTTGTGTGTGTGCGTGGTGGGTGTGTGCTTTTTGGTGCCCTGTTGTGTGCTCCTTTGTTCAGCGACGGTCTGGAACACGGCTACCCTAATTCAGGCTCCACCCTTCGATATACACTTTTCGCCCTGTATAGCCAACATCCCTCTTGATCACTTTGCTCCTACTTGTATCTCACATTTTCATTCATTGTTTTCTCCTATGCTGTATAGTCCACTGCATCAAACATCCCGATGACCTGCTTCTATTAGTGCGTGATGAGATCTATTCTGGTCATTGTTTCTGATCGTTTTAAATACTTGTGTAACAGTGATCGACCCCATTGCTAAAAAAAGCACCCAATGCAGGGACATGGAAGATGTCGACTCGCTGCTACAATTGGAGGTGTCTTTGACGCCCTGTCACCCTCGTTAAGATCCGGGTCACCATTCCCAAACATGAACATGGTGCGGACACAATATTGAGATTTCTAGTTCCGTGTACCTGACAGTTTTGGCGATCATGTTGGGGAATAAAGCAACAACAATAACATATAATTAACATTCATGCATGACTTTACGCAGCCCACATTAACATGTGCCTGTATTTGGAGATTTGTTGGTTTCTTTTTTTTGGGATGCAGGTTATCCCATATCGGAAAGTGATAGAGAAGAAAAAAAAAGGATGTCATGTACGTAGTCATCACTTGCACCCAGCAAAAAGTAGATTTTCTGCCATCGGCGAAGAAATACCTATATCATTTGGGAAGACCAACAAGGCCACACACACACGTGCACGTCCCAAGTTAACGAATAAAGTTGGTGGTGGTGGTCTGTGGTGGTGGGGCCATGTACACACATACACCATACTCCCTCTCAACATTATGCCAGGATGTGCTACAAGTGTGCCCCATTGTGCAAAGAGGACCCCCTGGCCAAAAAGTGCATACTTTTTCCGCACAGGACTTGCTCAGGGGTTGCTCCGCATTAGGATAGTCGGATTCGAATGCTGGGTTGTCCCACGTTTTATTAGGTTGAGTTGCAAAAAAGCGATATAGAAAATACGCTTTCCCCCAAAAAGCAAGCGTTCTTCATATATCGGTGAAAACCAATCATAACCATCATCACTCATTCTGAGTACGTATCCATAGGGATGGTATCCATGCAACATGCATAGTATAAGAAGGAGGATATTATAGGGTGCAATCTATGCGATGTTGCTGTTGTTGCTTTGGGTTACAGGAGAAATGAATGTGCACAACATCTACATGCAAGTATCGGACGAGAATCATTGAAATAGAATATGTGGGCTTGTGCTGTGCTGTGCATTGACGTAGTAGTCAGCCGTATCCAGCTACTAGAAATAAAGGAGGGCGTGCGAAAATGAAGCTACCTTCACATGCGAAAGGATAAAGTAGCATGAACGATAAAGATTGGTTCTTCTCGAAAATCTATCGGAGGCTTGACATCCGTGGAAATAGACATCCTCGGGTTTGCCTTGAAAAAGTGCATGAAACTGATTTGGTGAAACCGCGGAAGGCAGCAGGATCGCCACCTGTTTTCTCTACTACGCCAACTCCTTGATATTCTTCATCGGTACAATCCATGGGCAAGCGTAATATGTGCTAGGCATAAAGAATCGTTCCAGTTGTCACTTTCAAAAGCTGTTGCCATCGTGTAGGGTAATTCGATCCAATATCTATGTATGGCCTTCAGCAAGTGCCAATCCTTTACGTACCAGCAGTATAACCCTGATGCCAAATAAACAACAATGCTCTCTTCCTATCAGCTAATGAAGGCATCTTTTATGCTTTTGGATCCTTTTTCTTTATTGAACTACCTTTCGCTTATCATAAAGTACAACTACAACTTTCAAGGGTACTACTCGCTTCACTACAGGGCTGAAACACCAAATTGGCTGGTTGCAAACGTAGCGTTGTCCCTCGAACACCCAAGAGTAGTTTCTCGACAAAGTCGTTCGCTTGCTCCAATACGATTGGTATGGTAGCGTTGCCTCCATCACTTGAACCTCAAAGGAATTGACACTTGTTGCTCGTTTCATAGAGCCCATTTGGCTGAATGCACCACTCTTTTACACCCATTGCTGACAATGACCGGACAACGTTGTTGCTACATAGTTGCTGAAAGTGTCTACCTTCAAAACAAGAGAAAAAACAGTGGAATAGAGGCTGCGGATGTTGAGAAAAAAGGGTGCAATTGTAAATGAATGAGACCCACAAGTTGATGTTTAAGGATGCCAAAAACCATTTTAAAAGGCGATCGATTCTGGGGGTAATTGACACGTCCTCAGGACCTCTGTCACTTCTTAAAATTGGAACGATACAGAGAAGATTAGCATGGCCCCTGCACAAGGATGACACTAACTCTCTGAGATGGATAGCTCTACGGAGCAAATTTTTTTTATTTGTTGCCTTTGCTCATTCATCAGCTTGTTGACTACATCGTGTTATTGCATTACTACATAAATAAACATCGTCATATCGCTTTTACGCTCAAACACCGTTTGCCATGAATCAATTAATGTTGACCTTGCGAATTCTTACACAAAGACATCAACAATCCCTATACTTGGATGCATATGGTGAACAAGCAAATGATAACAATCCACAAAGAATACTGCTTCTCAATCACAACGATTGCTGTGATAGCATCTTTTGCACAGCCACACCGGCACCACTCTGAGGATGAACCCGATCCAGCATAATTTTGTGCGCACGGGCTATTTATATTCCGCAAAAGGCCATACAACGCTGTGTAATCCATTCATTGATTGCAACCAAAATAACAATAGTGTGTGTATTTACAATAAAAATGAGTGTTACATGTATCTACTGCTCGATTTCTTCTATTTTACTTTGGTTGTCATTGTCATTGGGCGTTGAACCTGTTGTTGGCAAGCCGACATAGACCTTGAATGTATCGTAAAAGAGCCACTGAAGACCGGTCAATGTACCAATCATGACGATACGAGGACCAAGTCCACGCCAGACACCCTTCCATCCAAGTTCTTTGGCAACTTCAATAGCACCCATTTTAGGTTGACCGGGTGCAGGTTCGGGAAGATTATTAAGTTTGGACACAACCACGTCGGCTGGATGAGAAACAGAAGCACACAAGACACCAGCAATATAGCCACCAGCAAAGCTGACACCAAGCTATTGGATATTACACGTTAATGGATGATGCATGTATACACTTATCATGATAACATCATACCTGCTGCAACTTGTTGTATTCATGCTTTGGTTTGCTGAGACATGTCTTGTAGATAAACTCGACCGTAGCTTCAAAGGATGCAAACTTCATCATGGTATATGGAATTTGACGACCCCAAAGAGGTGTGATGCCCTTGTAAAAGCCCTTGAGACCTTCGGCAGCATTCAATTTTTTGAAGCCTTCAATAGTACCGCGTGCAAATGGTGGATAGGATGTTTGTTGTCGCACCTTGAGTGCTTCCCAGGGACACAACAAAATGTCAGCGAAAAACTCGGCTGAAGCTGAAGCCGTGAGGTACAATAATCCACGATACTTGTGTGCATTGGTTTCACCAACGATATCGGCATACTTGTACTTGAAGTACTCGTAAAGACCGTACTTGCCAGCACCTTGCATTGAATAGCCAACAGCAGTGGGACCAAAACCCACCAACAAACCTCCCATGCCTTCCGTACGAATGATTGTTTTCCATCCATCCACAATGCCCTTATAAAGGTCTGGTTTCACCTATATGCATTGCATGAATTTCCAATCCAGTAGCAAGTAAAATGACTTTTCTCTTACCTGAAGTCGACACTTTACAAGATCCAAAGGTGTCATTAGAGCATGCGTGGGTCTAGTAATATATGCGTGTGTGTGAATACGGGATGTGTGGAACCCTTTGGCCTTCTCGATAAAATACATTACCCGCAAGCAAGGATACCACCAATGGTGCATGCAGCAAAGTATTGATTGCTGTAAAGCTCAATAGGCTTCTTGGGCGCAAATGGCTTGTTTTCTTGCACAGAGGCAATAAAATACTGGCTAGCGATAGACATGGTCGAGTGATGTTGTTGTTGTTGCAAAAGGAAGAATAAAAGAAAAAAGAGAAGATACTGCTCATTCAAAGGGGCACATGCCCATTGCTTTATATTATCAGTAGGGTGCAAAAAAGGCAGTCGATGACGATCCCGTATGTCGGAAATGGACGGGAGATTCTCCACCATTATGAATCATATGCCGCCCAAGCCCCTCGTCATGTTCCTTTGTGACATCGAACAGTAGTGCAACAATCATTAATCGTACTCTTTCACCCTTTAGACGTGAATTATTTCGGAAGCGCTCGGGAGGTTGCTATGGAACCCATACGCTATTCTCCCCTTACTTTGTTGTCGGAACGAACAAAGCAGTACAACGAGCATCGATACCAGGATGTAACTTTTTCCTCCTTGATGGTATACCTCATTCACGGCGTAAAGTGATTGAGTCATGTATTGCATTGCATGTTACGGGTTGCTTTGACAACCCCGTTTTTGGTTCCATCATGCAAATGTTTATCCGACGTGTCATGACGCATGAATGATGATGATTCTGCATTGTACATACCCTGATGATCCCTTCCATATTTGCCACAGACATTTGATCCCATCATTATTCCAATGTAAACAAATCATACATGTCATTTTACTGTTATTACTGCTACCAAAGATTGCTATATATACAAATGATGCTGCGTGCCTGATAATTCAAAGATCAAATCATAATAGGATTAAAGGGGGCCTTCAATCACGAACAATCACACACAATCCGTTTTGAGATAGCTCTTCAAGTGCCTGAGCTGCTGTACAATGCTTGGCTTGGTTCTTTGATTGACACCATTGCGTACCCAAAAACACGTATGGTTCTTGCTGCTGCTGTTGTTGTTCTCCATTCGACGCTTGCTTGTCCTTTTTAGCTTGTAGCGTAATGGTGCATCGAAAGATGGTACTTTTAGTGCGTTCATCAATGCTGTCCTCGATGTCATAGGTTGGTATCTCCCATTGTAATTTGCTTGCCAATTCGTTCAACATCATCATCTCGGTCTTGTTGAAGGTTGAGATAATAGGTCGCTTGTGGATGCCTGGTGGAAGGCTGAGTTTTGGCAAAGGTCGCGTCAAAACGCCTGGTGGAAGTGCTGAGGGCTGTGGTTGTAGTTGTTGATGTGGCTGTTGGGATGGGAATAATGATGGCTGCTGTGGTGGAAATAAGGATGGCTGTTGTGGTGATTGTAATGGTTGGAATTGCTGATATGGAGATAATGGTTGCTGTAGTGATTGTAGTGGTTGCTGTTGGTCGACCGATACTCCACAAACATCATATACCAACGCGACTATGGCGTAATAAGCGCAATGATTCTTGGCATCATTGATAGTATCTTGTGGTTCAGGAGTAGTAAAAACGCGACTATCGACAAAGAGAGTGGCAGTGTAGGGTGCATGGGTGCGTCCACCGATGGCATGATATGCTTGAGCAGTTGTATAGCGTGGTGGTTCAATGGCAAGCACCTGGACAAGTTCATTCAGCAGACTAACGTATGATTTGGAATGTTGATCGTTTAGAGAATGATCCAACCAACGTTGAACGCGTTGCACCATCTGCCTTCGTGGAGCTGCTGAAGGATTGGATGACATGTTGTTTGTGTTGTTGTTGTTGCTGTTGACTGGGGATAATGCATTCGTTGGTGCTGTTGGAGGAGGAGGAGGAAGAACAGCATTCGCCTTTGCAAACGACTGCCAAGCTGAAGTATCTTTTTCATCCAAGGGCTCTTCTTGAAGAGGTGGTACTTTGGCTTTGGCCATGTATGGTTGATCATATAACGCCATAGCTGACACGGCTTCTTTGGCTGTTTTTTTCTTCTTGTAGAAATGGGATCGATAGGTGCGTCCAAAGAGGGTCAATTCGGCAGCGTATCCTTTAATGGCGTCATTGTAATGGTATAGGAATTCCAACTTGGGTGGCTGCTTCTTGTGAATGCTGGAGACCTTTTGGACGTGTTCGTTTAATTGTGAAGTGGCCGTCTCTGACATTGGTGGAAAGTGGGTGGAGGTGTGGAATGCAAAGACACGAAAAAGAAGGCGACTTGCGTTTCAGAAAGTTGGCTGCGGGTATGTATGTGTGTATAAATCCTGACACCTTAATCTATCATACCAACATACCCACTCACGTCACCTACTCACCCATCCATCCATAACAAGTGATACACATCTTCCACTCCATCAACCCCTGTACATCACGTCATGATTGACTTGGCGAGAAATAAAAGAGATAGATGGATTACCACTTTCTATAAACAAGAGATGATGGGTTATTTTGTACTACACGTATGCCATGGTAATATCATTAGTCCATGCTCCTCTTTGCGTTAGCCTTTGACATAAACGGCATTTGTCCATTTTCTCGATTTTCTGTCGGCATTTCATCAATTTGATAAAACGAGTACAATGGAAGCAAAATATGATTTACGTTTGAGACAACATTCATGACAGCCTTCTTCTTCTTACTCTTTTCCTTTATACAACAATGTTCAATGATAAGCGGTGGTATTGAATGAGGGTATAATAAGAGGAGAGATGAATGGTATTGACGATCACAAGACCCAAAGTGTAAGCATTTGAGGACTTCTTGATTAGGATGTTGCACGTTCTTCTGTGCACTGCGGGTCCAATCTTTTTATTTGAGGATCCGCAAGTCTTTCCTGCGTTTCCGGCGTGCAAGGTTTGGGTCAATATAAGGCAAAATAGAGGCTCCCACTTGCCGTGTGCAGTGTTTCTCTTCTTTCTCTCTTCTTTTTTCTCCTCTTTTTAACTATACACCTTCCCCATATGCGGTTGTTTTTCCTGTTTTCTGTCATTGCCATCGCTTTGGCTGCAGAAACACAGTAAGTAGTCCTTCTTCTTCTTCCTTTTTCGGTTGTCACCTTGCAAATACCAATTGACATCTTTTTGCGGGAAACAAAAAAAAGGGAGTTACAACCAACGGAAGACCATGCAACATTTTCAGGGAATCACCATAGCAAAGCTTTCAACGTAGTGCATGTCATTGCTGGCGTGGTGGGTGTTGTGGGTGCAGCCATGATTGCAGTGGTAGCTTTTGTCGTATGCAGACGCCATCGACGACGACGACGAGAGTCGAGTTACAGCAACAATAACGATCCACATCGTATTTCATCATCCTCCAAATCATCTTTTCCTCCCAACATGAAATCATCAGCACAACCAGGACTCTCATCATCATGTGCACCCATCAATGCATCCAGCAGCAGCAAACCGACATCCTCACTTCCTTTTGACCAGTTTGCAAGCGCCTTTTCATACGATGAACAACAACAACGTCAACAACAATCATCGAGTGTGGCGCTTACATCACCATCAGTATCTCGTGTTGCTATACCTGATCATCATTTACGACGCCATCAAGATGATGATATTGAAGCTGGTCCTTCCATGCAACAATTGCAGCTTCAATACAGGCTAATGCAATCTTCATCACCACCAACATCCACCGCTGATCATCATCATCACGATACCTCACAATCACCACCACCTCCTTACCAGCCGTAATCCATTCAACTTGTATACACACACACACACACACAACAGAGCACGTATATTTCTCCATTCATCCATCACACGCGTAAATTTGGTCTTCACACGGCCCAGCAGGTCCTGTGCATGTGCCACACATATACCATTTTTCCTTCCCCTTAGTTATCTGTACCAAGTCATGCATCTTCTCTGTAGTAGTATTACTCTAACCCACCCCCTTATCTTGCATTAAACAAAGAACTGCATCCTGCATTTATATCTCCTTGCTTCTCCCCATCGCATTCATTGTCAATGGATTCACATGTATTGGTATGTTCTTTATTCTACTACAACAAGGGCGCTTTCATGGTGCAACAAGCTGAGTACATCTATTCAGGGCATGTTGATTTGTTATTCCAACCATCAACACACAATCATGCATGCTTCCCTATTTGCCTTGCCGTTTAACCCAATCCAGGTATCCATGCATTTATTGTTGTTTCATTCAAAATAGTGTAAACGGACGGCTGAACGGAGGTAAAACAAGAGATGGCTTGGGTTTGTTTAAAGCATAGCAGCTGTTTGAATGGGTTTTTCTAACATAATGTGTCGTTTAAGGTATTCGTTCAGGAACATGCCATTCGGATCAACTTTCTCACGGACTTGAAGAAAAGCGCGCAGCTTTGGGTATGATGCTTCCAATTCACGTGAGCTTTGTCCGTGTGCCTATAGAGACAATGCCATAAATTATCACGCATTTCCTTCTGATCCTTACATGTATGTATATACCTT
The DNA here is from genome assembly GCF_029851405.1 of Lichtheimia ornata. Taxonomy (NCBI): domain Eukaryota; kingdom Fungi; phylum Mucoromycota; class Mucoromycetes; order Mucorales; family Lichtheimiaceae; genus Lichtheimia; species Lichtheimia ornata. Next base: position 604,657 of record NW_026695321.1, read on the forward strand.
TGCCCAATGAGGTCGACCGCCATTGGATCGCATAATGTCCTCATACGCCTTCCAATATTTCTTATAGGGCACTGGATTGCCATACGGCCTAGGTTGATAAAACATGTTAATGGTTGTGTGTGTGTGTGGAAACAAGGATCCCTCTTTTACCTATACATGATAACACCGATATAGCACATTTTGGTCTTGTAGCAAGGGCTAAGCCATATATCATCTTCATCCACAAATCGGATCTCCACTGGAAAGTGAACCTTGAGATTGGATGTGTTGATAAAGGTGTCAAGGTCACGTAAAGCTTGAGGTGCATTATCCCATGGAATCGCCCATTCGTTGACGTATTGTGGAAACAAGCAATCGAAATTGAACACCTTGTATGAGTCATCAATCACATGGAGTGGTCTTGCATGGATGGTATCAAACATGAATCGAGTGATGGAAGGGATGATGGATGTCTTGTAACGTGCAACATTGAGCATGAATTGATATGCATGAACACCGATACCTCGTTCAAGAATCCAATTGGGAGGCATCAATTTCTTTGGCTTGTTGGTGCGATTGGCACGCCAAACAACACAATCATCCGTATGAGGCATCCACCAAACACGCACATGTTCAGCAGAGTGAATGACTGCATCCCAATCGTTGAGCACATTGTGAAACTTGTATGGCTTTTGAATAGCTTCGAGATTGAAAGCGGGTTCGACTTGAAGCGATACACGAGTAATGACACCAAGAGCACCGAGGCTGCATTGTGCTGCAATGAACAAATCCGGGTTTTCGGTTGCAGAGCATCGTACAATGTCTCCATTCGCTGTAACCAAGGTCAAGTCCGTCACCTTGGAAACGAGATCTAATAAGTACACCTTCCTCAAGAACATAGTAATACACCACTTACCATAGTTGAAAGACATCCAAAATGAGCTCCTGTACCATGAGTAGCCGTGCAAATGACACCAGCAATTGACTGGTCGGATATAGAACCAAGATTACTGAGAGCAAGGCCATGCTCAGCAAGCACTGCATTTAGCTTGTGCAATGACATGCCACCTTCCACTGTCACCGTGCAGTCTTGTTTGTCCACTCGTAGCAGCCCATTCATTTTGTCAATGTTGACCATGATGCCTTGAGTACATGCCAAATCGGAGGGCGAATGACCACTGCCAAACACTTTGACCTTTTTGTTGTGTTCTCGTGCCACGTGCAATATCTGTATTTTCCCCACGGTGCCAACAATAATACATACGATCGATCGATTAGCTTCATTGGGTCCCATGCACACGATCTACAAGAGCAATGGCGTTACCTTGACGATCTCGTCTTCAGAGCTGGGGGTGAAGAGTAACTCGGCCGTACAGTTGAAGGTCTTTGCCCAGTTGCGAAATACATAATCCTCGGTGGCGATGGCTTGCAAGGCAGGCTCGAGATCTTTCAATCTTAGTCGTGGCATATCGCTTTGAAAGGAGTAATAAACAAGTAGTGGTTTAGGGAGGAAAAGAAAAAGAGAGAGAGAGATTGAAAACGAATCGCACGGGTTTTCTTTTCGAGAAAGGGTCGGGGAGATTAGGCGGGCTCTTATAACATTATTACTACCATCATCATCATCTCGCGTCATTTTATCCTATGGTTACGCATGGAAACTTATACTTATCCACACCCAGTTTTGTGACACATGCATTCATATAGCTGCATAATAAACATCATCATCACCCCACCTCCTTGATCATTTACTGATAATCATCATCATCATCCTTGTTACATGTCTCAACCATACTATCTCATCCTGATGTGTTGCACTTAATCTGTACCATTAATGCCTTATCTGATCTTTCGTACAACATGACCATGGGATTTTCCTATAAGCAAACGAAATAAATTGATTGTCGCCTCTTTGACTATTGTAACAGGGATATCCTTCTTTTTTTTATTACAGCAAATGTCTTAATAGAAACAAGTTGTCCTTTTTTCTCTGTTGTGTATATATATGTTGTGTGAGTGAGTGTGAGAGTGTGAGATTGTAAGTGTGTGTGTGAGGATGGGACAGAATCAAAACTTAAGATGGGAATGGACGAAAGTAGGATGAGGGGGGTGTTTCTAATACAATGTTCTTTCAGTTTTTGTTCTTCTCTTCAGCCTTCTTGCGAGCTTCTTCGCGTTCTTTCCATTTGGCTTGTTCCTCCTTTTCATATTCATATAGTTCCATCAACTCCTCCTTTGCTGATGATGCATCCTTTTTGCGTCCACGCACAGTGATAGCATCACCACTGCTGCTGCTGCCATTTTGCTCTGATCCAGACTTGGGGAACTTGATATATACATTATACTTGTCCTCGAGTTTGCGTACATAACGGCCATTAGGACCAATCAAATGACGATGGAATTCGCGTGGCACATTAAGCGTCAAGGTGGTCTGATCGGCAAGACTGCTAACCAAGCTATGGATACGCTCCTTGGCTGCTTCCACATTGGTTTGAATACCCTGGATCACCACATTCACCTTGGCCTGGCTCTTGTTCTTTTTGCTCACACTCTTGAAATCATCATTACCAGCTGAGGATCCCACATCAGAGATATCGATCTTGACACCAAGTTCTTCCTTGAGCTTGTTGATGTTGCCACCAGCTTTGCCAATCACATGGGCCGAGTAAGCAGCAGGAATAGTGAACTCGGTAGCATAAGAGCCAACAAACTATAGCAAAAATTCGCCCCCCTCCATTAGTATCCCAATGCTTCAAAATGCCATCCCATTCTTTTCTTTACCTCATCGCGCTTGGCAGCGTCATAAATCTTGTTGATTTCTGCAATCACGTGCTTCACCTCGTTGGCAGAACCACGAACATTCACAGCATCGGGAGATGCACCTCCAAATCGGACCGAAATAGCCGAATCGGAGCCACCAATAATGGCATTCAAGGTGGTGCGATTGGGACCAGAGATGTAATGATGGTAATCGGCAGGGATGTTGACAGTTTGGCTGACGAAATCAGACTATAAAAAAGGGGTGCTTTTGGGTTAGCTATTACTCTCATGGTATCCTTCTCTTCCCTTTATCATCCTTATACTTACAGAATCAGCAGCAATCTTCTTGATCTCAGCAATAGCAGCCTCTAAAGCATCCTTGGCAGCTGCAGCCTTTTGTTGAGCATCACCTTCCTTGCCATCATAGATGAGAGCCACGGTAGGAATATCATCTTCATCCTTATCATTGGCGAAATAAACTTCAACAGCATGACGCGACTTGATGCGTTGGATTTGACGTGCGTGGCGTACAGCAATGTGACGGTGGAGATGGGGTTCAATATCCACGGTAGCAAAAAGCTCAGGGGTCAATGCACGGCATGTGTCAAAACCAGCCTTGTATGCTTCAATCATTGCCTTCTCATCCTTGCTGACAAACTCAACGGGCACCGAGTTGTTCAATGCACTAAGGTTGGAGGGTACACTGATCTGGACATTGTATTCGCTTTCAATCTTGCTGAAGCTGCCATGAGCAACCAAGTACTTGAGCATCGCCTTGGCGTATTCAAAAGGCTTGGGAGTGCCCTTGTTCATCTCGACCAAATCCAAAGCATTGACATGCACTTCACGAGCCTTGGCCATAGCAAGAGACAAGCCTTCAAGCAAACATTCGTTGGGACCACGGATAGTGATGGAGTCTGAAGCATCATTGGCAGGTGGGACCTCAATGGTACAACCTATTGTAACATGTAAGTATATATCTTAAAGAGGATTGGCATATACAATACTTGCCTGATTCTTCCAAGATCTCCCGAAGTGTTTCACCGTTCTTGCCCAAAAGATACTTGTGCTGGCGCTTGGGGACGCTGATGGCAGCAGTGCGATAGTTCTTTTCCAAATCGGCAGCCCGCTTCTCCAAAATTTGTTTTGCCTCTTGTACCTTTTCCTTGTCACCAGAGATTGTGATTGGACCAGCAGCACCCACAAGAGGTGGCATTTGCACCTTGACACCCAATTCAGCTTCAAGTGCTTGAAGAGCTTCACCACGAGCACCCGATAAGAAAAGATGATACTTGCTATCAATGCCTTCTACCTTGATGGTCTGCTTGGCTGTCTATATAGGATGATAGATGGCCCCGATTTAGTCCTCTTGAGAAAAAAAGATTTCCTTTCTTGCTTACCTTTTCACCGACAATCTTGTCAATTTCAGTCTTGGCGATAGCAATACCAGCAGCATCACCCACCAAAGTTACAGGTACAGTCTCATCCTCAGCAGGTTCACCTTCATCATCCTTACGAGGAGGGAAGTTGATACGAACACCGGACTTGACTTCGATTTGTTGCAAATTCTTGCCCTTGGTACCAATGATGAAACGACGAGTAGCAGCTGGGACAGCAATCTCCACCGTACGCTATATAGAATAACAAAATCAATTCATATGCCCATCCTCTTCTCCCTCTCTCTCTATATATATACACATACCTTGACAACGAGACCAGCAATCAATTCACGCTTTGCCTTGGCTACGTCAGTAGGCGGGCCCTGAATCAAGAATGTGGTGGTTCCTGAACGATTGGTAGAAGCGATGATATTGGTACCAGTCTTTGACATGACTTGTTGGATCACATCGGCACTGCCTTTGAAACCAAGAGGCTTGCTGGGAAGATTGGCGATTTGCTGATTAGCAGGAAGCTCAAGCATTTCAGTGACGGGAGGAGCGGATGAAGCAGCAGAAGATGCCTTGGCTTTGGTATTACCAGCAGCAGCAGCAGCACCAGTGGAAGAAGCATTGGCAGGCTTATGGGTAGTCTTGACACGTGCCGAAGAAGAGGACCAAGCTGAAAGAGCTGGTGGACGTGGGGCTGAACCAGCAGGTGACAATGAAGGGAAAGCCGATTCCGATGACAGATCAAGTTTTTCTTTCTTCTTTTCCTTGGTAGAAGCCAATGGTGCAGTGGGAGTACGAGGCATAGGAACGTCTCCAGCAATGATGGGTTCAGCAAAGGCAGCGTTGTCTACAACGACGGGATCATTGGCACTTGGGACAGCAGGTTCTTGTTCTTGCACGGCAGGTTCAGTCGCGTCGAGAGGAGCATCGTGAGTAGCCTGAGCGTGTTGGAGAGCAAGTCGAGCGGATGGTGGGAGATTATCCAAGTGATCAGTCGATTCCATTGTTCAGATGACGAGGAGAGAAAGAGAGAGAGAGCGAGAGAGAGTTAAAGGAAAGGGCGGCAAAGAAACAGCAAAGACAAGTTGAAGAAGCTGAAGAGAGCGCAACAACAAAAATATGAGACCACAAAGAGTGGTAAAGTAGGGGCGAACGGGAAAGTGTAGAAAGTGTGAAAGAGAAAGAGAGGAGCTTGTACACACGACCATCACCAATGAGCTGGTGGTTGGGTGGCGGAATATCGCACACACGCACACATACACATACACATACACACATACACACTCATTTATTCATTCACTCACACGTCCACATTCTCAATTCACTCATATACACACACACACACACCATACATCCATACACAGAATACGAATAAAAGTTTAAACTTTAAAGTATATTCTTTGATCGCGTTCTTCTCACACTCACATACACACACATTCATTGTCCCAAAGTCCATGATGGCATGTTGTACATAAACGCGTTGCTATAGACACTACCAATGAAATCATGTTGTCATGGATACTTTGACACGTCCTTTTTTTTACAGTATGGGTACCTGTAACAAAACTCCTAGAGCTTAATCTCGGGCACATCATTAGCCAAGAAATACCATTAGCCAATCAATGGCCATGATGTGGCGGGTCCTTGAGCATCTCATTTAACGGGGCTCCGATTCCCTTTCTTGATTTTCCCTCTTCCCTATCGATAATGGCTACTCTGGCAATACACTGCGCTTTGCTCGCAGCAACAGCCAATCTCGTCAATACTCACATTCCACAATCCTACATGGTAAATGGCTGAATGGCACTCCTATTCTCTTCATGGCATGTCACTTCTCTTTGCTAACTCCCATTGCTACAGGACGAGATATTCCATATACCCCAAGCCCAACGCTACTGTGCCAATGATTTTAATACGTGGGATCCAAAGTTGACAACACCTCCGGGACTGTAATGCAACATGTATATCCTTCCAGGATGATCATTGATCATATCCATCGTCTATTGTTATATATATAAAGGTACCTGATCAGCCGCGCTTTGGGTAGCTTGTTTGGAAATGATTTATGCAACAGCATTCAAGCATTACGCGCCACCAATCTATTGTTCTCCATTGGGTTATTCTTAGTGATTCGACGTATCATCGCATTACTTCATCCATCCACCGACATCCTTTCTCGAAATCTATTCGCATTGGCTCTCACTTGGTTCCCGGTGCTCATGTTCTTCAACTTTGTCTATTACACTGACGCTGGATCAACCTTTTTCGTCTTGCTGTGTTACATGCTTGTCAAGCAAAAGCAGTATACGCTAGCTGGATTGGTAAGTTACCATATCCTAAAAGATCATACGAGGGATTAACATGGTGGTTTTACATAGAGTGGTATGATTTCACTATCATTTCGACAAACCAACATCATTTGGGTCACTGTGTTTATGGCACTTGCAATCATTGATATTGTGTCATTGGATGATCCTTTGTTTGACACAGTCCAATCATTCGGTAAATTGCTCTTTTGAAGGAGAAATGGGGAAATAGGCTCATCATTTATTGTGTCTCAGGCACCACAATGAATGTCATCCAACAGTTGGTGATCAAGACATGTCGTCGCTTACCAGAGATTGTGAAACGGCTATTTTTCTTTTGTCTGGCACTATTGGCATTCATGGCTTTTCTTATTTGGAACCAAGGAATTGTACTCGGCGATCGTGCGAATCATGTGGCTGGCTTGCATTTCCCCCAACTCTTTTACTTTTCGTCGTTTCTTTCTTTCTTTGCAGCACCTTGGATCCTTACAGATGGTGCCATCAAAACGTTCATGCATCCAAACTTGGCAAGGTAACGTTGAAAGGGTCTTTGTTTAAGGGTTAAGCTTCAGGGTCTATGGGGGCTAACTTTATTTGATAATCAATCAGGTGCCTTCTATGCATGGGTGCAGCTTGCATTATGCTTTACTTGATACGACATTACACGTGAGCTCTCACAAACACTACAAACACACTCCAACACTAACACATTTCATGTACACGAATAGCTACGAACACCCATTTCTATTGAGTGACAATCGACATTACACGTTTTACATTTGGAAAAGGATATACCAACGTCATTGGAGTGTGCGATTCCTTGTTGTGCCATTGTATGTCATCAGTGGTTGGTTCAATCTACATGCTATAGGTGAGAGCGAATGAAGAGAGAGAGATTGACAGCGGGACCATTTGCTTATCATATGTATGTAGCACGAAATACGACACTCCTTGTTGTGATGGGCTATCTTGTAGGCATAGTGGCAACACTGGTACCTTCTCCTCTATTAGAATTTCGTTACTTTATCATCCCATTTTTATTTTATTGTCTTCAACTTGGCCCACCCAAACAGCGATGGAGGACATGGATGGCCCTGGTGGTTTATGCAATTCTTCATCTAGTCACCATTTATCTTTTTGTATATCGTCCATTCATATGGCCACACGAGCCTGATCAAATACAACGTTTCATGTGGTAACAATGTAAATCAACACCATTGTGCATATCTTATTCGTGTGTGTATGATGCTTTTGCATTTGTGTTAACGGGTTTCGGAAGAACATGGGCACGTCATTGGTCAGTATCCGTATCTCGTGTGCTAAAGTACAAGCGACAATGACTACACAATGCTTCTCCCTATAAGAGCGATAGTCCTTCTTTGCTCCCCATTGTGTGATCCTTTATAATGATTTTGCTCTTGCATTATCAACCGATAAGCACAAAACGGAGGGCATTGTTTGTGGCCAGTGCACCCACGATACATATGGCAGGAAATCAGTTGAAATGAATCCTTGTGAGCACTCTTTCTTCGGGTGCATCCACGTCAGCCGACGCAATTCAACGACAACCGAAGGAAAGAGAACATCAACATCAATGCGTTGACATTCGCCATATTATCAGCATTCCCCCCTTTTCCACTTTTCTCATTTTCTTTCTTGCTTCCTTCTTTTTTTCTTATTCCCTGCAGTTCCTTTTTTGCCATTATCATTATCAGAAACAGAATTGTGGTCCATTGTACCATTCCACCACAACACAATACATCATTTACTTGGCTCATGATCCACTATTACGATTGGTTTGTGACCATTATCATTTTGAATATTACATGGCTTGTGAGCGGTGAAAAGCCAAGTCCACGATGGGCCAATGGCAAGTGTATATACATTTACGAAACCTAAGGAGGCTGACATCATTCACAACATTTGCAGCATGTGGGTTTATCGATGCTACCATTTACTGTTATGGCGGAGAAACGGATCACGGTATAGCATCCAACGACATGTATTCGCTTGACCTATACAAGTCCTGGGATGCTATGGAAGCTCCTTGGATACACGACGCAGCAGGTTCGGCCAGTGGACCGGCTACAGCATTTTATGCGTCAGCGACATTGCCAGGCCATCCGTGGCTACTTGTAAATGGTGGAGAAATGGGCAACACCTATCAAACTATGCTTTACAACACAAATCAGCACCAGTGGCAAGTTCCACTAATGCGTGGCGTACCAGGCATCCAGCGAAAACAACACACTGCATCATCCGATAACGAGGGTCGTATATGGATATGGGGTGGGATGAGGTAATTTTGTGTAACAACCTATGCATAGCAACCGTTGTTGTTGACATGTTTTGTTAGTGATGCTAATACATATGGCGGCTTACCGATGTATCACAATACTTGGACCGTAATTGATACCAATGTAGGTTATCGTTACAACGACAACAGGATACAGCCTCACACACACACACACACGCATTTGGTATAGACATGGCTATACAGCTATCCCATTGTACACGATCCACCACCCCCACGAGTAGATCACACGGCTACCATTATGCCGAGTGGCCATATCCTGATCATTGGGGGTGTCGTATTTACACGCAATGTGACCGATCCTCAAGGCATGCAAACGCTTAATCCTATCTCTATGAATTCCATTTTGCTTTTTGATACAGCGGCAGGGCAGTGGTCTAATATTACAGCTGGCGGTAATATTCCTGCACCACGTCGTGGTCATTCAGCTGTCCTGAGTAAGTTGTTCACCCATACACACACATACACATTCATTCCCCCCTTTCATATATTGGTTTGCTTATTTACAAGCAAGGTTGGGATCAATCACGCATCATTGTCTTTGGCGGATGTACTCCAGGTAGGTAGCCAAGAGTCATCATGAAATCGGTTGTTGCAAGTTGATTGATGATGGTGTATGTATATAGATGAAACCATGACGTTGAACGATGTTTTCATTCTTGAAGTAAAAACCATGCGATGGACAGCACCTTCCATTGATGGTGTTCCACCAAAGCCTCGAACCTATCACCAAGGTGGGAGAGAGAACAAAAAGTTATCCGTTGCCATGGAACTCACAAGGCTCTGCCATAGCTTTATTAATCGATGATTTGATGCTAATCATGTTTGGACGTGGCAGCAACAAGCAAGGATACAATGATGTAGGCGTACTTAGCACATCCACATGGTCATGGAAGTCACGATATACGAGCAACCCTGCTTGGCTATCAGGGAACTTGTCGGCAAGCCATGGCGTCGTTAAGAATAGTACTGGGACCTATGGTGGTGATACACGTAGTAATAGCCGTGACCCCGATTCAGCTCCATCATTTCCTGTGTTCAAGCAAGACAACACAACCTTATCAAATACCACGAGTGAGACGCCGCATGAACATCGAGGTCGCATTACAGCAGGTATCATTGCAGGTGTTATCAGTGGTGGCGTTGTCGTGGTATGTGTATGCCAATTTTTATTGCTGTATCATTCATGGATTAATGCATCATCATCATCATCATCCCTCCCTTTAGATTGGAGGAGGTGTCTTTTTGTTTGTCACAGTGATTATTTATAGGCGAGGCAATCCACATCGGAAAAAGGGCGATGCACGTGCAGCGTCTTCATCATCGTCATCATCATCAATCACTGACGAGGAAGGTGGTAGTGGAGACACGGTGGTAGTATTATCGCCGTTATCATGTTCATATCAACAAAAGCCTGATCAAGAGGATGTTGATCTTGCACCGCAAACCGATCCATCACAATACCACAAGCCAGATGACATACAAAGAACCTCGTCCCTTTAATAGTTTTATTCCTTTCTTCCTTCAACATGTACCATACTATTCTTCATTGTCCAATACATGTAACGTATTTGCTTTATGTGCTAATCAAATAACGGGGTGCTGATGCTGATGGATTGAAAGCGGTCACGAGCACGCCATCGTTATCCAAGATATTCTGTATCGGCATACTTGATACTCGACTGCTGTTGCCCTTGATGTGCAAAGAAGACAATTCCCAATGGCTGCAAGATGAAGCACTCTGTCGGTTATACTCGGAGTATGTTGGCATTCAAGATCAAGAGCAGTTGTCTACTCATTGGGAAACCATTCGAGCACGGCTGAATGAGGTAGGTGTTGGTTGATAAAGGAGTAGTGTGCTCTTTTGTTGTACACTCGCATATCCTTGACAATGAACATGCTTCTTTCATATGAATTCATTGTTATCCTGCCTTGTAGAATGGAAAAGCATACAAGTGTATTGAACAGTTCAAGTTTCTATCATCTCGATTGGCGACCCGATTCTATTATCCACGCATCTTGGAGCTTGCCAAACAGGAACCGACACGGATATTCATTGACATTGGATGCTGTACAGGTAAGAAAGAGCGAGAGAGAGGAAGAAAAAAGAAGCTGAAGAAGGGTGCACATTGATTGCATTATGGTGTGCCAAGGCCTTCCAAATGAACATTCCATGAATCCCGCACAAAAAAGTCTATTCCTTATTCAGCTCCGGACATAGGAACCGATCTACGACAGCTACTGTTGGATGGATACCCTGGCACGTGTCTTGTTGGCACTGATCTTTCAAGGCACTATATTGAATGCGGTTACGAGTTGTTTCAAGATCGTGACACATGTCCCATCCATTTCATCACTGGTGACATCTTTGATTCAAAATTCGTCGTCGAGCAACCGTTACCAGGGCAACAACCCAACCTTGCTCGCTTTCAAAATCAAATCGGCATCGTATATTCTGGAAGCGTGATTCATTTATTACAATCCATCGACGAGGTTGATGCTTTCATCACACAAGTGACACGACTTTTGACACCTGGCGGATTGTTTGTCGGCACCCATGTAGCAGCAGATCGCACAGTCTCTGTATATATTCCACCTCGACATTATACCAAACACTGGGTTGGCGTCCACGACTTTAAAGCTGCTCTTCAACGACATCATTTCGGCGATATTGAATTCAAACTCGAGCCGCGGTTGACAAGGGAAGAAGAAAAACCATATTTGGACGTTCAATGTCACTGGCTCTCATTTTCCGCTGTCTACTATCCCCCTCGCCATTAACACTAACATGTAGAATAACACCATCCCTGCACCATCCCCATTATTTAGTATATCTCCCGTCATATTATAGTAATAAAGATAGCCATCTTACAAGCACAAAAGAGGAACGTGTGGTACTACGTTATTGACAAGATCTAATCACAAAGAAAAAGGGGGAGAGCTATAGTATCGAATACACCCTTTGTTCACAACACAATGAATCAATCCTACCCTTTCTCTTTATACATACTTCCATTGCCATCCCATAAATCTTTCTATGATGCATCAAGTACCCACACATGATGAGGGCCAACTCAGGAAGGTCTCTTACACTACAGCAACTTAAAAATGGTTGGCCAACAGGATGTCGTATTTGCTAAAGTAAACTTTAATCCAGCATCATTCACAAGAGATAGATTGAGAGGTACAACAAATTGCTCCACTAGGGATGATACATCAGTATGGGAAAGCTTCTATCCTTTGGGTGTGCATTGGCAAAGGTGAATAGATGAAGGTGAGATGGCTCTTGATGTGTAGTGGCGAATTGTATCCATAGGATGCCCAAACATGGAGCTGGATGATGATGTTTGTATATGGTTGTGAGTTTGCCTCAAGTGATGAATGATAGCTGCTGTCATGGAATAGCGTGCCAGGTACGAGAATTGGATGAACCAACCGTTCAGGGTGATAGAATCAAGATCGAGTTGGCAACGCGACCAAAAGAACAACCCTCTTTTCCACACGTTGTACGTACCCAATTCCTTCCATCCCAAGTATCAAACCAATATCCAGATCCATAGTAAGCTGTATGTATTGAAACAAGTTGCTACACGTAAATAAAGCTGCCTTCATGCAATGGCTGTTTGCTGTCCACGTAAAAAAGGCTGCAAGGCATGTTGCTGCAAGTAAAAAACGCTGTTGGGGACATGGAGTAATGGCGATTGCTGTTACGGTTGATTGTGGCAGAGGAGTATGCAAGAGACAGCGTGTAGCATCAAGGAATGCGTGTGTTGTAGCAGAGTGACAAGAGGGCCGCGTACACGCCATGGACTTGCCATGTAATCAAAGACAATCGGATCAAGAGAGTTGTAGGATTGACATGATGGGTTGAAGGAGGACAATCGTTCGTAGGTGGTAGTTGTATACTTGAATGTACCAACAGTTGAGAATGGGAGGAAGGAGTGGAAGAAGAGGAAATTAAAGTAGGCTGGGCTGTCGGACACCTCTTGTATCAACGCATAAACACTGTACATCAATGCTTGATTATGAGATTGCCTCTCTCGTACCTGAAACTTTTACACAAGGTACTCTTGGACATGCTGATCACGTTGATCTAAAAAAGACCTCATGTTTCATTACAAAAAATTGGAATGGGAGGGTACAATGTGGGTTTACTATGTAAGTCGGAAATGCAGGTCAGCCCCAGATTCATGATTTATCGAAACAATATACATTACCTTGGGATTCCCTATCTCGCACTTGAAAATTGATCAGAAGGTTCGCTGGGACATGTTGATCAACCTCATTCATTTTGAATTTGCAGACTTCATTGTGAAGATTTAAAATACGGGGCGGCCCAAATGGTGGATGATGGGAACAAAAGAGCGGACGGTCCACCGCCCCGAAGTTGCCCACCCCCAACTTGAAAATTGGTCAGAAGGGTGCTCTCGAGCATGCTGATCAACATTTTCTAATAAAAACCTCACGCTTCATTCGAAGATTTTGATTGGGAGCGTCCAAAAGTTTGAAAGACGGAGACATTCGCAGGGTCTGTCTTTCAAGAATTGACATGTTTGCTGTTTTGGCGTAGCTCAGTCAAATCAACTCGGATCAAGACACTTGAACCATGGAAATGCTCGGCTGGTGCAGGAGCATCATTCCAATGTCACACAATGAATAAAAGTTGGGATTGAGAGGAATTGACTGTTAGCTGGCAATACATGATAATGCATAAAGGATCATACATTGACCATTCCAATCATGCAAAAGTAGCTGAGTTACACAACACGACCCTCTGCATCTTTTGCTCTGCCAGGGTCCACCTACTTGACAATGAACAAAGACCACTCTTCATATAGCATCACGCTTACAAACATAAAGGTGCCTGTATCTCCAAACTTTACAATGAAACGTGGGGTTTTTATTACAGCAATGTGCTCGGCTTGGCCAACAGCACCTTGTGTGAAAGTTTCGCGTTCAATGTCGCAAACAGCCCAAAAAATATTTTTTTGTCGTCGTCGTCGAAGAGGTCGACCCTTGGATCCAGTTTGGCTGATGGCGACATTGCGAAATCTGGGATTGGCAAGCTTGATCGTGAAACTTTGACACAACGTGCTGTTGGCCAAGCCGAGCCCATTGCTGTAATAAAAACCCCACGTTTCATTGTAAAGTTTGGAGATACAGGCACCTTTATGTTTGTAAGTGTGATGCTATATGAGAAGTGGTCTTTGTTTAATGTAAAGTAGCTAGACCCTGACAGAGCAAAAGATGAAGAGGGTCGTGTTGTGTAACACAGCTACGTTTGCATGAATGAAAGGGTCAATGTATAATTACTTATGGATCATCTAGGAACAGGCATGTGTTGCTAGCTAACGGCCACTTTTATCCATTCATCATTGTTGCGCGATCCACTGCATGGGAACGATGCCCCTGCTCTAGACATTCATTTCCATGATTAAAGTAGGTTGATCCGAGCTGATTTGACTGAGCTACGGTCAAAGAGAGATTACATCTCTCTCGACATAAAGCACGCTCGATGTAGCTCAACCGATGTAATCTTGTTCGACCGTAACTCAACCAAATCAGCTCGGNGCTGGTTCGACCGTAACTCAACCAAATCAGCTCGGATCAAGCTACTTGAATCATGGAAATGAATGTCTGGAGCAGGAGCATCATTCCCGTCACGTGGATTTCGCAACAATGCTGATTGGATAAAAGCGGCTATTAGCTGCCAATGTATGACCTGAAAATGAGGGTTGTGTACCTATCATACATTGACCATTCCAATCATGCAAAAGTAGCTGAGTTACACAACACGACCCTCTGGTATCTTTTGCTCTGCCAGGGTCCACCTACTTGACAATGAACAAAGACCACTCTTCATATAGCATCACGCTACAAACATAAAGGTGCCTGTATCTCCAAACTTTACAATGAAACGTAAGTTTTTATTACAGCAATGTGCTCGGCTTGGCCACAGCACCTTGTGTGAAAGTTTCGCGTTCAATGTCGCAAACAGCCCAAAAAATATTTTTTTGTCGTCGTCGTCGAAGAGGTCGACCCTTGGATCCAGTTTGGCTGATGGCGACATTGCGAAATCTGGGATTGGCAAGCTTGATCGTGAAACTTTGACACAACGTGCTGTTGGCCAAGCCGAGCCCATTGCTGTAATAAAAACCCCACGTTTCATTGTAAAGTTTGGAGATACAGGCACCTTTATGTTTGTAAGTGTGATGCTATATGAGAAGTGGTCTTTGTTTAATGTAAAGTAGCTAGACCCTGACAGAGCAAAAGATGAAGAGGGTCGTGTTGTGTAACACAGCTACGTTTGCATGAATGAAAGGGTCAATGTATAATTACTTATGGATCATCTAGGAACAGGCATGTGTTGCTAGCTAACGGCCACTTTTATCCATTCATCATTGTTGCGCGATCCACTGCATGGGAACGATGCCCCTGCTCTAGACATTCATTTCCATGATTAAAGTAGGTTGATCCGAGCTGATTTGACTGAGCTACGGTCAAAGAGAGATTACATCTCTCTCGACATAAAGCACGCTCGATGTAGCTCAACCGATGTAATCTTGTTCGACCGTAACTCAACCAAATCAGCTCGGATCAACCTACTTTAATCATGGAAATGAATGTCTGGAGCAGGAGCATCGTCCACCTACAATAGAATGCACAAAAGTTGGGAATGCACAAAAGTGGCTATTAGCTGCCAATGTATGACATAAAAGTGAGGGTTGCGTACCTTTCATGCATTGTCCCTGAAGTCCTGACTTTTTAGCTGAGTAACCCAAAGAGGTCCTTCTGCATCTTTGGCTCTCCAGGGTCTAGCTACTTGGCAATGAACAAAGACCACTTCTCATATAGCATCACGCTTACAAACATAAAGGTGCATGTATCTCTAAACTTTACAATCAAACGTAGAGTTTTTATTAGAGCAATGTGCTCGGCTTGGCCAACTGCACCTTGGGTGCAAGCTGCACGACCAAGCTTGCCAATCCAGATTTCGTAATGTCGCCGCCAGCCAAACTGGATCCAGGGGTCGGCCTCTTCGACGACGACGACTAAAAAATATTTTCTGGGCTGTTTGCGACATTGAACGCGAAACTTTCACACAAGGTGCTGTTGGCCAAGCCGAGCCCATTGCTGTAATAAAAACCCCACGTTTCATTGTAAAGTTTGGAGATACAGGCACCTTTATGTTTGTAAGCGTGATGCTATAAGAAGAGTGGTCTTTGTTCATTGTCAAGTCGCTGGACCCTGGCAGAGCAAAAGACGCAGAGGGACCTCTTTGTGTAACTCAGCTACTTTGCATGACTAGAAGGATGGAAGGATGATACTATATACTGTTGACAAAAGCCCGTACATTGCGATCTAACAGCCATTTCTTCACAATAGCCACTGTTGTCCACTCTATGACATGTGAGCAATTCTCCTGCTTCAGACATTCATTTCCATGATTGGATTATGTTGATCCGAGTTGATTTGGCTGAGCTACGCTCGTACAAGGTTACTTCAGTTGAGCAACATAGAGCATGGTTAGATGTGTGGATTGATGTAATCCCTCTTTGGCTGCATCTCAGCCAAATCAACTCGGATCAACATAATCCAATCATGGAAATGAATGTCTGAAGCAGGAGAATTGCTCACATGTCATAGAGTGGACAACAGTGGCTATTGTGAAGAAATGGCTGTTAGATCGCAATGTACGGGCTTTTGTCAACAGTATATAGTATCATCCTTCCATTCTTCTAGTCATGCAAAGTAGCTGAGTTACACAAAGAGGTCCCTCTGCGTCTTTTGCTCTGCCAGGGTCCAGCGACTTGACAATGAACAAAGACCACTCTTCTTATAGCATCACACTTACAAACATAAAGGTGCCTGTATCTCCAAACTTTACAATGAAACGTGGGGTTTTTATTAGAGCAATGTACTCGGCTTGGCCAACAGCACCTTGTGTGAAAGTTTCGCGTTCAATGTCGCAACTAGCCCAAAAAATATTTTTTGGTCGTCGTCGTCGAAGAGGTGGACCTCCAGATCCAGTTTGGCTGGTAGCGACATTGCGAAATCTGGGATTGGCAAGCTTGATCGTGAAACTGGCACCCAAGGTGCAGTTGGCCAAGCCGAGCACATTGCTCTATTCAAAACCCCACGTTTCATTGTAAAGTTTGGAGATACAGGCATCTTTATGTTTTATATATGTTGTAAGCGTGATGCTATATGAAAGGTGGTCTTTGTTCATCGTCGAGTAGCTGACCCTGATACAGCGAGAGGTGCACAGCGACGTGTTTTGTGTAACTGAGCCAGCTTGAAGGGTCAATGCTATTGGTGGAGAAATGCATGATTGATCCTTTCCCTGTCTTCCTAGTAAGATCCGCCTATGATAGCCCGTATGGAATGGACGTTCTTATATGAGGCTGCATAACATAGCATGTTATATAACAGCTCATACTTGAATATAATGAATTAAGCTTACAATGAGTCTAGCTTCTGTAACATCCAACAGATGTTCGGGGGTATCATCACTCTCAAATGTCAAAATCATTGTCTTGCAATGCAAGTGTTTGAGAATCCCCATTGCCTTTCGTCTATTATCAGCATGTGAGCTAGGAAGCTTTAGTGAATGTAATAAGAAGATTGTGGCAAAAGAACAAAAGCATCTCAATACGACGATGTATGTAAATGATCCAACCTCACTTTCCCACCTTCCATATCTATTTCCCCCTTCCGATCCATAAAGGAACCACCTATCACATCTTGCCCATATGATCTGATAGTATGTCCCCCCAAAATGTTACGTTGAATCCAATTTCATTCAATGAAAAAAGTTGAAGAATACATATAAAGTGGGTGTCTAAAAGTAAATCTGATAAAGGAACAGCTTTGGAAGTTGAAGAAGGTACAGATGAATCACATAGAGGCAACAGGGATAATGATGCCATAGCATTCTTGGGTTGCTGCCGCTATAGTCATCCTTCGTCCATGATTGTAGAATAGCTGCTGCATGCATTGACTTGAGTATTCCAAATACCATCCATGGCTGCAAATCACCTTTTCAAAGATAAAGGCCCTCTCATCAATGTCATCCAATCCACCATCATACTCAGCCGTATCCACATGATATGATCCTTCATCCCTTCTGGCGACACGCCAAGTAATCACCACGATTCTCATTACAGCACTTGATTGCATCCATCCATCATAGCCATTGCAAATCCAATTGTTGCTTGAATTGAGCCATTGTGATCGCTTCCTTTTCCATCTGGCTGTTGATCCATCTCTTTCTTGGTCAATCAGGTTAAGAATTGCTTGTATTGCGGTGTACTTGATTGCTGATATGGCATCATCCGTTGTAATCCGTATGTATCAAAACAAGTTGCTGCACGTAAATAACGCTGCTTGTATACGATGGGCATCTGCTGTTCGTGTAAAAGAAGGCTTCAAGGCATGATGCTGCAAGTAATGAACGCCATCCAAGACTATGAAACAAAGGCCTTGATAATAGCAGCAGCAGCTGTTACGTTGGCCGTGGCAGAGAGCGCGTGTTGTAGTAGAATGACAAGGTTGTGAACGCTGTTTGAGACGATGGATTAAAGACCTTGCTAATGGCAGCTGCTGTTACGATTGGTCGTGGCAGAGGAGTGTACAAGAGAAGGTGTAGTTCAAGAGGAGGCTCGTGTGTTGTAGTAGAGTGTACACGCCATGGACTTGCCCATTCAGTCAAAGACAATAGGATCACGACAGTTGTAGGATTGAAATGATGGGTTGAAGCAGGACAATCGTTCGTAGGTGGTAGTTGTATACTTGAATGCACCAACAGTTGACAATGGGGAGGAAGAGGGAGTGGAAGAAGTGGAAATTAAAGTAGGCTGGGCTGTCGGACACCTCTTGTATCAACGCATAAACACTGTACATCAATCCTTGATATTGAGATTGCCCCTCTCGTACCTGAAACTTTGACACAAGGTACTCTTGGACATGCTGATCAATGTTGATCTAAAAAAGACCTCATGTTCATTACAAAAAATTGAGTGGGAGGGTACAATGTGGGGTTTACTATGTAAGTCGGAAATGCAGGTCAGCCCCAGATTCATGATTTGTCGAAACAATATACATTACCTTGGGATTCCCCATCTCGCACTTGAAAATTGATCAGAAGGTTCGCTGGGACATGTTGATCAACCTCAGTCATTTTGAATTTGCAGACTTCATTGTGAAGATTTAAAATACGGGGCGGTCCATATGTAGTAGAGACACGAAATGGACGGGAACAAGCATAGGTTGTACGGCCGATTGCCCCGAGATTGCCCAGCCCAAACTTGAAACCGTCACAAAAGGTCTTCTTGGGCACGTTGATCATCTTTGTTCTCATAAAGAACCCACGCTTCATTTGAAAGTTTTGAATGGGAGCGTATAATGTGTGAGAGACTATGGAGCGAACCAACAATTTTATCCTGAATACGCTCATTTATCGATCGTCATGTCATCGAACATAGTCATACTTTCGAATGATTATGTTGAAAAAACACGTTCGTTGTCTCATTATCAATACATCCCATCATCATCCTGTAAAGAGACACCCTATTTGGAGAATAGCCATGTATTATTGAAAGAATGCGCATGTGTGAAAGGAATGTAACGATTGCGTATGCTAAATGGTGGGGGGGGGGATACAAGAATGAATTAAAAAGAAAGAGGTATGCTACAAATTGGGTGGAGGATGATCATGATAATGACATAAATTGTGGTGCAACAGGGCTGATACTCATAGCGGACAGGCCTTGTTCCATGGCTTGTTCTTCTTCATCACTCTCATTCTCGTCATCACTACTCTCATCCTCATCCTCATCATCGTCATCGGCGATCCATTCAAAGTAGATGTCATGGATGAAATGTTGGCTACTCTTCAAATTGTATGGGTCGAATGGGAAGAAAGATTGTACCGTTGCCAGGATATGCTTGCCCCTTGAGCCATCCGATGCACCTGCTGTAACACCCGAAATATACACGTTCTTGTTGTTTTCCAACATGGCATGAACATACACCAAATCCGTTTCACTTGCAATCTTTGCAAATTGTTGAACAACCATGGGTGAGCACACCTTGAGTGGATTGAGCTTGCTTTGTAATAAGACACCGATATTGCGTAAACCACGGCACCATTTTCGGGTACCATTACCGATCACGATCATTGGCACCTTATCCAAAGCATCATTCTCGGGAGCATTGGATTGAGATTCTTCATCATCATCCTCTTGAGCGTCGAAATCATTATCTTGCATCACAAGGTCGCGCCATCGGAAACAGAAAATGTACATGATCGCTTGCATCACCGCATAAAACATGTCGTGCTTGATAGGATCAGGACGTAACATGGCGTCATCGAGTTGATCGAGGTAGGCGTAACACCAATTGCACAGTGTATTCATGGCACTTTGAACACCATCCGAATCAAGCACCTTGGCACGAGCGACATAGGAAGAGATATAAGCAGCACATGCAATACGGATGATACCAGGGCGGGATGTATCGTTCATGGAGTCGAAGAGATGTTTGATAAAATGCTCAGGGAAAACGTTGACTTCCAAGGAGCTGAAGTAAAAGAGCAAGAATTGTGTGTAGCGTGATTTCAAAGTCATGACGATTTGCTGATCGAATAGATTCAAAAGGGTCTTGTACATGTGGCTACGTTCCTCACTGGTCGCGTTGATAGCATAATTGGAGAGGTATCGCAGCACAAGGACCATCATGGCATCCAATTTACGCACCATCGACTTGATGAAGCGTACTTGCCGTGATTCACTTGTCTTTTTCTCGACAGGTTCATCCTCATCCTCCTCATCAAATTCGTCATCCGAAAAGTTGTTCTCATCATCCGTCTCATCATCACTTGCATCGGATTCGTAGTCACCATCCAAGCTCAAGTCGTATGTCTCAAAATCCACATCCTCTTCCAATTCATCAAGCTCAATTTGGATATGGGACTACATTCAAAGGTTAGGTATACATAGATTGTCATCATTGATGGATATCGTTACTTACATCAATTTTGACCATTTGCTGTATACACAATGCTAAGATTTGTCGTTGTAGATGAGGCATGTACTCGAGTATACGTAAGATGTTGCTGATGTACGTTGCTTGAACAGCTGAATTATGGCGTAAATGGGGCACACGGTTAACGACGCTTGTGTAAAGCAAATCCACCGCAGTGGGAATAATACGTAAAACGCTGCGCAACGCCTCGTGAGTCCGATCGTATACTGCGGATCGTGGCACCTTTGCATGTGACGGCATCCGTAAACCTAGTTCATACATAGATCCATAAGCAAGGATGATAAATGGGTGTGTGGGTGTATGTCATGGATAACGTACGATAATGAAGACCACCAATAAGAGAATCGATGACAGCGCGCGTATAAAATGAATGAGCAGAGACCAAATTTTGTAGGAATTGGATAAATGTGCTGGCAAAGGTATTGTCGCGTGTGGCCCAGTCAATGTGTAATAAAGCATCCACAAGAGCAGCACAAGTCTTGTCCAATGATGATACGCTTTCGGAAAGAACAACGACCCATGTGTAAAGTTTCACCAAAGGAGGAGCTTCTTCGCTTGATGGATCCGTCATGAGAAGGCTGACCAATTCATTGTATCTTGTAAGATTGCCCTATGATAGAAGGGAGTATAAGTATATATAAGATGTCGAAGCAAAGCAAGTTCGAATGAGAGGAGAGAGAAATTGTGCATGAAAGTGTATGCAATCAAGATTGATAAATTGTATTTGGTCATCCGTCAATTCCTTTACACTTCCCACACGAGTTCTCTTCCGACTTCGAACCCTCAAGTCGGTTTCTTACTGTACGTTTTTTGATATGAGAGACAACCCGAGCGCAATTCAATGCGGGGAAAATAGGTCTCATCAGGATTCCTGCCAAAAACCCTTTGACTCGTGTTTCTGATATATATCCAACATTACACCATCAATGGCTTCTTTTCAATGGGATGGAGAAAAAGGGGGTGCGGGGATGAATGGGATGGGATAGGATGGCATGGGATGGGGATGGGACGTAGGGGATAAGAAAAAAAGATGGGGAAGAGAGAGAGAATGACAGGTGAAGAGTTTGGTATCAAACCCAACTTACCTGATCCTTTTCACGCAGAGCACCATCAACGTATGTCCTCATCATCCTTTTGATATTGGCCAGCTTTTCTTTGTTGATATTCTCCACACTGTCTTCGGTTGCCATGGGTGATTGTGACATGAGCGACGGCGTCTCCTTGCCTCCCAAAGCCTGTTTGACCTCGATCGAAGGTGGTTGTTGTGATATAACGGGCATGATCGAATGTTGAGTGGATTGGTATAAAACGATCGGGCTGAAAGAGAAGAGAGAGAGTCAAAGCTGCAGGAAAGAAAAAAAAAGGCAAGTTCCACATCCGTGACGCTGGTGGCTGATATCCGCCCAGTATGTTGCACACATTGTTTCCCGCAGCAATCAGCATCATAGCATATTTGTTTAGCTTATGTAAGAGATTGTATACGTATACCTTGTTTGGAGATGATTGGAGTGATTGAGTAATGATAATATCCTTGTCTTCAACATAGTCTCTATGTTATTATTGTATATCATCATCATCATCAATACCTTAAACAATAAAGAGGATGCATTCTTTCAAGCATAATATGAACGGACATTGGTCATGGATACATGGATGGATTAACATGGTTACGGGGATGGCATGTAGCTATGACTGGTTGTGGATAGGAAGACATGACCATAGTCATCCATCGGTATATCAGAGATCCAAAGAGGTATATACAAAACGAAAACCCGGATTTATAGCACTACTTGGTGTTACCTATCATCACGTATTCCTATTGCTAGTCATCATTGGCAGGGGGTGTGAGTGATTGTGGTAGTACTTTCTATGCTGTGGATGGGCCATTGTTGTATTACTCATCCAGGGTTGATGAAAAAGTATTTGCCTATAGCTTTGTTTCATGATCGTATTCATCTCATTCTTATCCATGGCCAATCTAATCTTGAGCCGCATTGAGCTGAGTTTTGCAGCCAGTCATTTTAATGGTTGGAGATCGCGCAATTTGCCCTACAACAGATAAAGAGGCCCATCCTTATTTGTCATCAAACGCTCCGTCGCCTTTATCTCTCTCTCTCTCTCTCTCTCTTCTCCACTCGCTCGCATTCACACACACAATGGCCTTCCCTCGCCAATTGTTGCGATCGTCCTCTCATTTGAAAACTCGTTTGCCAACAATAACAGTGGCAGCAGCTGTAACGCGAGGTAAGATAATATCTATTCCCCCCCTCTTTCTTCAAGTGGCTCATGTTTTTCCCCATGCAGGTCTTCGACATCAACACAATGCTGCTACTTGTATTCCCAACAACAACAACAACACCAATGCTGAAACGACTGTATCCACGTCCTCCAACCCTCCCATGTCCTTCCCATGTATTGACAAGTTGAACTCTCGTACAGCTGAGCTTGACAATGGACCTGAGCCGAGCTATGACAAGGTGGTCACTGGATACGAGACGTTTGAATACCCACATCCCTTTTTGCTGGATCATGGTGGCATCCTTCCAAAGTTTGACATTGCTTATGAGACTTGGGGTCAACTCAACGAACGACGCGACAACGCCATCTTGATCCATACTGGATTATCCGCTTCTTCTCATGCAAAATCTCATGCAAAAAATACCAAGCCAGGCTGGTGGGAAGGTTTTATTGGCCCTGGTTTATATATTGATACCAACAAGTTCTTTGTCATTTGTACCAACGTCATTGGTGGTTGCTATGGTTCAACAGGCCCAAGCTCGATTGACCCGGCAGATGGCGAACGTTACGCTACTCGATTCCCCATCTTGACCATTTTCGATATGGTGCGAGCCCAATTCTTGCTGCTGGATCATTTAGGAATTGACAAACTTCATGCAAGTGTGGGAAGTAGTATGGGTGGTATGCAGGTATGTACAACAAAAGGGAGCATTTTGCAAAGTTGGATTGGTGAATGAACAATATGCCATCTAGTCAATTGCAGCTGCATCTTTATTCCCTGATCGTGTCAAACGTTTAATCAGCGTGTCGGCTTGTGCACGTTCACATCCATATTCGGTTGCATTGCGACATACTCAACGCCAAGGTAAGACGGCGGAATACCTGGAGGATAGGAAAATGGGATATTGAAGGACATCTTTTAGTGTTGATGGCGGATCCTAATTGGAACAAGGGCTTTTACTATAACAATGTGCCACCTCATATTGGAATGAAGGTAACTATTTTATGAAATTGGGTGGAAGGATAGGATACTGATGGGATCTATGATGTGTAGTTGGCACGTGAAATTGCTACGATCAGCTACCGATCTGGGCCTGAATGGGAGCTACGATTTGGTCGAAAGCGCGCACAACCTGACACCACACCTGCCTTGTGTCCTGACTTTTTGATTGAAACGTATCTTGATCACCAAGGCGAACGCTTTTGTTTGCAATACGACGCCAATTCGCTTCTTTACATTTCCAAAGCCATGGACATTTTCGACATGTCAAAGAGCGCCACGGATGCCCTGAGAGAGTCTCGACGACGAAACGCACATAGACTTGACAAGGTCGTCAATGAAAACCGAACGATTGCTTCCGTGATTGGTAATCAGTCAGCTCTTGAGATGCATGATACTGGTAGCAATGAGCCTTCAAGCGAGACGAATGAAAAACATCGACCCTATTTGACAACCTTGGCACAAACGGATCCCGCTGTTCAAGATTTGATCGATGGCATGAAACCTATCAAGATGCCCACGCTCATTCTCGGTGCACAAAGCGACATTCTTTTCCCTGTATGGCAGCAAAAGGAGATTGCTGAATGCTTGAGGGCTTCGGGCAACAAACATGTCACATACTATGAGTTGGATGCAATGTTTGGTCATGATACCTTTTTGATCGATAAGGTCAGCGTCGGTGGTGCTATCAAGGGTCATTTAGAATTGTTAGAATAATTGTGCATAGCGTTTATCAATGGCGGATTGCCGTTGTTTGTATTTCTATTAAGTATAATCTTCATTAAAAAGTCGTAGGCTGTCAATCATTGGGTCTATAGTGGTACAAACCCCACACTCATTATTGATATTCCGACAAACTCAGTCCCACGCACACGGGTATAGCTTATGCCGATCCAAGGATAGCAAGTCTCTCCTTTGTGCACATTACATTCATTGTGTAGGACATGATCCATGTATGCCTATATGGATTGAGCATGATGACGTGATGTCTAATTGCATGCATCCTTGATTGACACGTGTATACTAAGGACTTGCAATTGCCTTTTTTATGTAACAACAGCACATCACTACCATTGGATACGGTGCATCGTTGTCTACCATCATTTAAAACATAAAACAATACTGGGCAGATCTCTGACAAATGTCTTATTTGGTATCTAAGTATCTACATGTTAAGTTAACAAGGGGTGTGGGGGGAAAAGGGAGATTGTGTATGGGCTCTACAACAAAACAAGAGCGATAAGGCTGTGTCTAAGATCTACCACAACGTTCATGGAATTCATTCTGCAACTTGTAAGCTGGCAAATAGCCTCCATCCTCTGCTTTGAGATCCGGATTCGGGAATGTGTTGTTCATACTGCCAAGGGATGTGTATCTGGATCGATCCCGTTAATACCATCCTTGATCCGTAACATTCCATTTTCCTTACCCTTCATCATACAATGAGCAGTATGGTATCCTTAACGTTAACAAAAAGTCCCAGACGTTCTTGTATGACCAGTCAATGATGGGTTGTACACGCATAAATTGGGGCCAGCCCTTGTCCGTCATGTCAAAGTGCGTC
This sequence comes from Lichtheimia ornata, assembly GCF_029851405.1. NCBI lineage: Eukaryota > Fungi > Mucoromycota > Mucoromycetes > Mucorales > Lichtheimiaceae > Lichtheimia > Lichtheimia ornata. The sequence goes on from NW_026695321.1 coordinate 630,248, forward strand.
AATTTCTCTACATAAATATAAATCCATGTTACCCAACGGGCCCTCCTACTCATCCTTGACCAATCCATGTGTGGCGCTTACCAGCATAAGGATCCGTACGTCGTATACCAACGAAAATCGCCTTTGGCTTTGGCTCGGAAACGTCGAGAAACTTTTGCAATGCGGATTTCATGGGACCTGGAATCGTTTGACAATCGAGATGATATCGTCGTGTGCATACTTGGACAAATGCATCCACGTGAGGAAATGGGTTGGGATAGGTGACAAAAACAGTGCGGAGCCGATTGGCATGACCCATACGAGATAACGCTGCAATAACAAGGTGAAGAAGCACTGTACAATCTTTGCCGCCGTTGAAGGATAAGGAAATAGCTTCGTATCTACATGCAAGAACATGTCAATATCTATCTATGAAAGAGCAACAACCATTCTTCCCTTACCCATAATCTGCATAGGCCTTTTCAATAACGTTGAGTGCGATCTTGACTTGATGTCCAAGGCTAGTGTCTTCGCTTGCCAGCCGATAAACTGTATTCTCAATGTATGAAAAGTCGTAATGTTCCAAAGTGAGGAAATTGGGATCGGTTGATTTCAGTGTGCATCCATAGTTTTGGACCAGTTGCATTCTGCAAACAAAGAAAGGGAAAAAGAAAGAAAGGATAGTAGTGGAGGAGGAGGAGGAGGAGTAGCGGAACAGTCTGGAAACGGGTGGATTCCTCTTTAGTCATCAGCAGTGACAGGTCTAGCGAAACAACTAATACAATCTAACATCCATGACAACTGCCGTACTTGATACGATGCTAAGATCTTGGTATTCAATCGTCTTTCCTCATGGATAATAATGACAACATGATCCTTGTTGATGGTCCTCTTTGTTAATTCATGATCATGGGCCACGCCAGTCTTATCAGCGGGAGGTCGTCGTGCAAGGATTTGTCCACCTCCAAGATTGCATAGATGCATCATCTTATCACGATTGGGGAATTGTTTGCCAAAGAAGCAGAATCGAATACCATCAAAGAGTGGGCTCTGTAGTAAAATCAATCAGCTTCCTTCTCTCTTTTCTATATCCAATGTTGTATATATACATACCTCATCCTCCGCAAGTGCCTGACGTGCTCGCCTAGGTCCGTGCGTCTTGCCAGCAACGGTATCACCCATGACTTCATAGGGTTCCTCAGCTAGCCATTTTCCCTTTTCACTACTCTCTTCGATCCCTGCATAAAAAAGTGTTATCTTTTCATCCAAACACACACACACATGAGAATTTCCCACGCTTACATGATCGGTTGACAATCCATATGCCTGCCAAAATTCCACGCAAATATTTCTCCGTTCTCGGACTTAAACCTTGGTCATCTTGTGTGGTAACAAGGTGCGTCACCGCGTCAAAGTTGCGTGTATCCTGATGAATTTGCATATACAATCCCTTTTCACCCGCCAAATCAATACATGCTTGGGATTCATCCTAATGGATCATCTTATTAATCATCAATTGATACACACACATAATCGAAACTTACATTCGTCATGCCTGTGAACATCACGTGCACCATCCTTGTCGGCTCCAATGATGATGCTGCTGTTGATGAGGAGGATGGGATGTCTTGGGTGGCGTAGCTGAGGATTTGATTGTCGATCATTGAGCATTGTGTCGATTGATATGCATTGGTGGAAAGGGTACTCGGGTGTAGTGATAAAGTGGATATTCGCTCTTCACGATCTTTCTCAGGTGCATCATCCCGTGGGTGCTTGCAAAAGACACATGAATCATGGCTCAATTCATTCTGAAAGCTACATGTGCTGCACTTCCAAACTCTATCTCGTGGATGTGGAGGAGGAGATATGGATCGTATTCGCTTTTGCTGTCGTGGTGAAGGTGATGAGGTAGTAATGCTGATGGTGGTGGTGGTGGTGGTGCGTGATGGTGGAATTGGGGTGCATGGTTGTTCTTTCTCTTCCAAAGGTCGGCTACCTTGGTCATCATCATGATGTGATCTCTTTTTGGTGGGAATATTAGGTTGATGATTGTTTGATGCAACATGCTTCTTTTGTGATGATGGTATGTTGATGGATGCATTGTTGTTGGTGGATGGTATCGGGTAATAACGTTCATCTTCTGGGAGGTCATCATCCAAACGCAAATCATCCTCGTCCTCATCCTCCTGGGTATCATTGGTCTTGATGGCGGTTGTGGTTGTGGTGGGAGTCGTCGTTGTAGTAGTTGATCTAGCTGGTTGTTGTTGTGGGTATTGTTCATCAGCTGGTAGGTCATCGTCAAGAAGGAGTTCATCATCCGAGTTGGCTTGTTGGTCGACATCGTTATTGTTGTTGACAAGATGAGATAAACTAAGGGATAGTGGCTCTGGCTTGGGTTCGACATATGCATCATCATCATGATATTCAACATCGATTGAATAATTGCTGTTCCAGGATGTTTCTATAGAGGATCCTTGGTTCTTCTTTTCTTCATCATGTTGTGCATCCATCTCGTCATTTTTAATCTCGTCAAATGTCGCGTCGCGTGGTGGCGGTGAATGATCAATTGAAGAAGATCCCGCTACGCGTCGTCGAGCGCGTTCCTCCAAGGTCAATGGACGTGGTGCTGCAAACTCGTCATTGCTGCTATCTTGGCTAAGCTGCTGTTCATTCACCAACTTTTTAAGCTTTTGCACACAGGCCACTAGCGTATCATGCATAGGGTCGGGTCGCATATTCTTGACGATCGCTGGTAGGTGACAAGTGGGACATTGCCGTTTGGTGCCGATCCGATCGTATATACAGTTGCTATAGAAACAACATGTTGAATAAGAGTACCGAATGAGGAATAAATAAAGCTTACTTGCAAAAGCGATGACCGCATTCGTTCAATGTTCGAGCATTCTTAACAAGGCCTCCACTAATGGCAGCCAAGTGGGTTAGCAAAAGGTGGGATGATATCAAACTTTTTTTTTGGGGGGGGAGCATACCATAGCTCGCATCGCATCAACTTTTCAATAGCCAAAAGTGAGCCGAGAAAATCGACTGAAGTGGACATGGAGGAGGCACAAGTTACAATGACAAACACAGGGAGAGGGAAAAAGGGGTACAATGGCCGATCAATGCTTTATTCCTTTCTGGGAAGCAGTCTCTCGGGTTCAAGCATCGCTGCATGACTATTTCCAACCAACACAAGGTCACTAATCACTGCTGCTGTTTGGCGATATAATCGTTCAAGGGATGTTGTGGGATATCGTTTTTGGGATACTAGAAGAAACATGATGAGTACTCGTTAAATGCATAATACACACGCACGCACACATACCAAGAATGGCTGCATTAAGATCACTCGCCAATTTTTCTAAATGACTCGAGTCAAACAAGTAGGATACGGCAGAATTCTTGACATCGACGTACGCTAATGCTGAGAATGTCGCCTATCCACGTGCGTTAGATGCAAGCCTTGGATATGGATGATCATAATCCAGTACTTACTGTAAGCTCCTTTTTCAGCTCAGGTTCATTTTCCACCAAGTTGGCATAGGTCTTTTGAATCTCTTTACCAAAGGCCATCACACCTTCAAGTTGTTGATCATTGGTATCTTCTGTTGATGATGATGCTGATGATGATTCATCCATTGTGTCGTTATTATTTGCCTCTGCGACACTCCTCCTGCGTTTGACACCTGCATGTCGTTTGGTTGTAGTATTATCATCAATGTCCATGGTATCAATAGCATCCTTGTGTATCCTGTGAACCATCTCGATAAACTTTCGGCAGGCAAGTCGGAATCGAATGATCTCGTTATTATCCAATACACCAGGATAGTGTGCATTGCAAATGTCGATCGCTTCATCAATGTTGCCACGTAATAATGCCAGCCGGATCTCTCTCCTTGTAGCCGCTTCAGTCTCTTTATCATTATCCACATCCATTGAATTGCTGTTGTTGTCTAGTAGTTGAGTACAAGTAATGGAACGTTTGAATGCTGACGCTGATTGACTGTATCCGTTATGTAAAAGATATTCGAGAATAGTGTTGAATTCCTCGTTTTTGGGTCGAGAGAGTTGTGTGATAGGAGCGAATGATTCCCGTGATTGGTCTTTGTAATGATGAGCGATATCAAACTTGAAAGGATTACTTCCAAAGTTGGCTCGGATCTTTTCGCCTGGTGTTTTAAACCCAACAAAAGGGTAGATGCCACGTCCATTGCTGATATTCTGGAATGCTGTGCCGAGGTATACACCGTTCTTGGTATAAAATGCTGACATGGTACGAAAATCAAATCCACATCCGATCACGTCGCCTGTACCAAACTTGGGTCCGTAAGGTCGACTTGTTCCTGGTCCAGAGAATAAATGCCCATCATCTCCATGATATCCCCAAGTGTGCTCTTCCCATCCTATAGAATAGATTTATGTAAGTCATGATACAAATCAATGGATGATAAGGAGGACGTACCAGGTAATCGATCCAAGGTACTATTCGACCAACAGAATCCGATCCCAATGTGGCCATCAACACCTTTGGAAATGATCTCCACCTCGAAATAAAACAATCCACATTGCGGCCGAAATGGAAAATTGGATCGTACAGCAGAGATATCAGCATCATCCTTGCCAGCACCTAGAGTGTGATGATGTGAGCACATCATGAATGAAAAGCATCCGATATTGCATTACCTTTATATGTAAGTTCCATGCAATCTTCGCTGATATCCACGAATTCGCCCTTGTCATTTGGGTTCCATGCTGTCGGCAGCCTTAAATCGTGTGTAATCAACGCTGCAACAAACGAGTCTGGTGCAACCTCGACAAGATCAGCTACCGGGCCGTTGCGATGCTTGCCAAACTTTTTGCAGTACAAGGCATGTTGCTCATGAACAAGTTTGGCATACACGGTGCCTTGGAGATAATCAGGGTATGAAGGCGGTCCATGCGATTGGCGTTCTGCAAATGCTATAATGTCGTCTTTGAAGGTCCTCCGTTTTCGATGAATGGCATTCGATCGGGTCGGCCCTCGTCCATGTTGTTGGTGCAAAGCAAGCAAGGCCGAAGCATGCGACCGGTTTCGAAAGGGTGTATGGCGTGAAGGAAAGTCAAACAAAGAATAGGAAGGCGAAGACATTTATGACAACGGTTGTAAAGAAAAAGACAAGAAGGGAGAGAGATGGGGGATGTTTCTCTCTTTTTTTTGGGTGCTATGTGACTTTTGTGATAGGACAATGTAAGGTCGTTATCTTTGATCTAATGCTCTGTATACGATTGTGTGTGTGTGCTACAATAAAGCGAAAAGAAAACAAACGTCCAAGTGGTAGTGGTGGCAGTATTAGGGCGGCAAGAACCTTTCTTTTTTCTCATGTGGTGGGCGGCGGTGACTGTAGCTGAGGATGATCATTAGCATGATAACGTGCTTTATCTGGAATGTGATATGAAACATGGATCGACTAAAGATGGGTTCAGTGCCTTCATGCCATGATCATTCTCATAACATCAGCTTTACGTTTGACGCATGCACGCTCGCTGCCTTTGCATCATTTGATACCTTCACTTTATCTACTATTGTAATGACACACGATGATGCTCTATATATACTATCATCGCCATCATCATTGGGGGGGGGGAAGCATGTAAGCTACGGTAGGGAGCATAATAAGGCTCATTTAGTGGGAGAGACATAATCGTGACCATTTGCTGCAGCCGTGCGGTGTGCTCCCATCCATCATAACTTTCTCAAAAGCGCGCTGCCTTTTCCATTTCCCTCTTCTTTCTATACAAAACACATCCTTCTATTCCTCCTCCTCCTCACTTTGCTTTTACTTTTACCATGGCCAAGACTATCAGTACCACCAAGAAATCTACCACCACTGGCGCCAATGGTTCGTATTATCAAACTCTACCTTTTTGAAATAGAAAGATGTATATTGATTGATGGCTATCATACATAGGCAAAAAGCTCAATGCATACAATCTTTACATGAAGGTAAAAGACAAATGATGCAAGACCTTGCTCTTCTGGCAATGACTCACTGGCTTTTGCTATTTGTAGCATGAACTGCCCAAATTCAAAGCTGATAATCCGAGCATGGACCATAAGGCTGTAAGGTTTCTTTGATCGTTTTCCCCTTCTATTATCAATGCACTGATTACAACGTTACATCTTCCTCCTGATCAAAGGCTTTCAAACAAGTGGTACGTATGTCCCTTTACATCCCCGTTATTATGCACATCACATCTTACTCATCATCCCATTATTAGGCCAAGAACTGGGCTACTGCTCCGGAGAACCCAAAGAACAACAAGGCTTGATCCATCCAAATGACCTGAACTTATTCCTCTCACCCACACCCCACAATGTTCTCATATCATATGTATTCATCCACGCTTGATACACATATTGCTCAAAGACCCTGTCTGGTTCATTAAAGAACAAAGTATAGCTTTTCCTATTCTTCTGATGCGCAATCTAATCGGTTTAATAGCTCTTGTTGAATATCAAATTGTGTATAGTAGGAGCGGGGTTCATTGTGTGCGTATGTATGTATGTGGGTTTATGCGAAAATGTTGTAAACGGCAATATGATGTTGGTTGGGATTAGCGATGAAAGGAGGTGTGAGAGAAGGGAAGGACATTCTATGCTGAGGAGGTGTTCTTGATGACGTTTTCGGGTCGGGAATCATGATCAAAGTGGTGGATGATAGCTTCATAACAAAAGAACATGATGGCTGCATTAGGAACCACTCGCATCAAATGGGCTGTCATTCCACCATAAAGAGCAGCAAATCCTTCCTCCTTGACAATAAGACGTAATGATTGCACCAAGCCATGATATTTACGCACGCCATTTTCACTTGGTTGTCGTAGTCGTGTACGAATGACCTCGTGGGGGTATGTGATACATGCTGCTACCAATTTCGCTGCTGCTGCTGCACCAATGTTGCCGATCCATCCTTCCAAATCTTTGCCGCCTATCCTGAAGCGTCCTTCCCTGTGCTGATTCACTGCCCATCGACGCTTCAAATGCTCATAAGTCACCCATTGAATAGTGCCTTCTGCTACACCAAGATAGGATGCACTCATGCCCTTGTATAATCCACGTATGCCTTCTTCTTTCAATATATGGAGCGTGCAATCAAGACTGTTGTGGTATCTTCGTGGGCCATTGCCCTGCAATTGCAAACGCGTCTTGACTACCCAAATTGGATTGGTAACTGTAGAAGTGACAATGCCTATGCAAAGTAATAATGATAATGGGTCAATCGATCATTTTCCATCACACACAATAATAGGTTGTATAGCTTACCTGCTGTGGCTGCCGATACTAGATGCACTGCAGGTGTCTCTTTGCCATGGTTGAGCTCTGTGTATATCTTTTTGCCATTGCCATATGTGTAAAAGTTGATGGATCTAATAAAGTACAAGTCTCAGCATACAATGAATCATGATACCAAGCTATACAACTCACCTTGCTGGAATAACACCCACAAGATTAGGACCAAGACCCTTAAAGTAACCTCGAATGCCTTCCACTTGTTTGATGCGCCTAAGAGTTCATCCATTCAGTGTCTCATATCCAATTTTATCCAATGATGATCACTTACACCAACAATCTTCCAGTTTCCATAAAGTGTCCCAATAAATAATGCTTGCGAGGTGCATGGATGATAGCTTGTTGATAGAAAGTCGACTATCAAAGAGAAGCATGCATGATATCAGCTTATCCATGCCACACACATACACACACCTCAACTTTTTTTTACCTGAAGTCTTGTCTTGACGACGTCCAATGGCGAAGTACATACAGCACCTACTAGACCACCCACTCTACAAGATCAAGGTAATGTGTTACAATGACAGGAACGCAGTGTGTGTGTGGGTGTATGCGATTTGAAAGCGATCCTTACCCTCCTGCAACGAAATGGACATACGATCGAGAGGTCTTGGAAGGCTTCTGGGTGTTTGCTTGCTTTTGAGCGGTTGGCAACTCAAGTTGTGGAGACACTTTGGAAAGGGAGCTCATTATCGTTGACTTTCCAGAAGAAGGAAACAAAAAAATATGCGCAGAAGAACCAATGTTGCCTTTCTTCCCTCTCCACCCCCCGCTTTTCCGATCAAACGCAGCTAGAAATGGACAAATGGTGGCTTTTTAGGTGACACAACAACAGCATTCCTGCTGCTGTCAAACAAAGAAACATCATCACAATGAACCTTCCTATCTCCCACCTCCCCTACTATACAAGATGTGAAAAAAACATTGGAGCAGATAATGACATCCATCCATAAAAATAAACATTGCTATTTTTACTTTGCTCTTTTTAAAAGCGTTCGCTTCTATCAAAGTCCTTGTCACAAAAAGAGTGGGGAACATTGGCGGAATGATGCGGAAACAATCGGCCCGGATGATCCGTGTTTTGATGCATCACCCCGTTAATGAGCGACATCATGCAACCTTCTCAATAGATCCCATCCTACATTTCATTGATGTTGGTAGCATACCCTACGTTGGATATTGCTCCTACCTTTAACTACCTATCCATAAGCCTTCTTTGCGATAATCATGAAAGGTCATTGCTATACTTGTTGGTTGGGAAATCAGCGATCTTCTTTATGCGTGTAACACTTCTTGCATAACACATTTATGCCACCAAGCGATGCTTGCTTCCCTTGGCAATGCTTTTGACTAGGGGTCTTTGGATCACAATTCCTTTTATCGTCCATTACCAGCTGGTCATCGCTACTTGTCATACAATAACGTGTATTGGATCATCATCATATCCTTCATGCCCATCATCAAGTGATGAGTAGCATCGTGTGAGTGCTATCATGAGCAAGCGCTTCTCTACTTTGAAAAGAACTTGTTGAGCCAGGCCTCCAATTTGGCACAAGCAAGTGAGCCACCCCAATGCCTATTGATGATGATGGCGTCAAATCCGATACAGATGAATCGGCGATTTTGGATCGTTAGAGACGCATAGGTACGGAAGGGTAACCCTGCCAACCCTTTCATGGTTTATTTGTTGTATTGACGAGAGAGTGGGAGGTTCGCATTTTGGGTGGCTGGAATGCGTTGTAGTATGTCAACATTGGAAGCAGCAGCAGCAGCAATAGCTGGTTATATACATTGTCAATGACGTTTAATCTTTTTTTTAATAATGAACAGTGCCATCAGGTAAAGGTGCACTGAGTCTCCAACCCACGGAGGCAGGTTTAAGTACCAAAGCGATAATCAAGACAACAAGCACAGTGGCAATAAAAAGGAAGAAAGCATTACGACACCGTCGTCGCCATTGCAAGTCAACTGCTTGACCCTCGGGACTCTGGTGTTGCGGAGGCACATGCATTGCCCCAATAATCCATAATGGTGGGAATAAAAAGCCAAATGCAAAGTACAAAAACGAATGACGATAAGGAGGACGTTTTCGTCGTTGCTGCTGTTGATTGTGCTCTTCATGGTCTTGTTGCTCTTTCATATCTTGATTTGTCTCCTTTTCAAAATGGTCTTCATCATCTTCATCATTATCATCATCACTTGATCCATCTGATGTTTCTTGTAAAAGGCCATGATCGATCTTCTCACGAAGCCGATCTTTCCAACCTTGTTTATGTGGGGTAGAGGGTCGTTGTTCGGTGATGTGTCCTTGTTCTCGTATTGTCCGCAACAAATTCATGCGATCGGTCCAAAGCTGGTCAGGTGGTCGTTGATGGGGTGATGGGGCTGATACAGATGATGGAAGCTGTTGCGATGAAGATGAAGCCATCATGTTTTGTTGACTTTTGCTATAAGCAATAATGTCAATGGATGGTAAAGCAGGTGTGCCAGTAGAAGGTGTAGGAGGTGCTGATGCAGGCATATCCCTCCGTCGACCAGGTCGTTTATGACGAGGACTATCCATCGAGTATTGTGGATCAAACATGGCTTCCCAATCATCGGTATATGGTCGCATGTTGCTGCTGCTGTGGGGTTTGACTTGTAAATGAACAAAAGGAAAAAAGAGAAATTATTATAGGATGGCCCACATATCGAATGGTTGTTTACTACCTGTTTGCCCGGAGAATTTACACACACACACTCATCCATCCATCGTCATTATCCCCTGGTTTGTTGACTCGTCGTTCGTCGTTGATTGCAAGAAAGGAATAAAGGTGGTGGATGCTTCATTGTCCTTGGCTTTATGGAAAGGGAAATGTGTAAACATAGCCACTCCTTTAAATACACCCATGATGTCAAGATGGCGATATCAACATCATCTTTACCACATGGCCGAACACAAGGACAAGTTTTACAAATACGATGAGGCTCTCAAACTCAAGCATCCAAAAGAAGACGCCATTGCAAAGACGCACAACGCACGACCAAGTAAGAAGGTTACACTAGCACAGGCCAACGATGATTAAGATTATTCACTACTACTCTATAAAACAGCATCCATGAACTTTGTCTTTGATAGTGTAGAGGATGCGGGTGGATTTGCCAAGGAAGTGACCCAGGAAAAAGGTGGCGATAATGTATTCAAGGCTGAGGAATCATTTACCAATCCAAGAAGCGGGGAAAACTTACCCAAAGATTATAGTGAATCATGCATCATACTTTAGCGTGTCGCCTGCCCTTTTTGAATAACGATCAAAACATTGTCATTTGCACACACACACTTTTTTTACTTTGCCACACTTTTTCCCATTCTTTTTTCCTCCCATCTCTCATCTTGTATTATAAAACTATAATGGACAATGAAACACGGCGTCGTCGTTGTTCAATGGGTGAAGAAGTAAATTTGCATTACACCCCTTGATGATCATTGTTGTCTTCTAAACTCCTTTTATTGTTACATCAACAACATCTATATGTAGTCCCCACCACCACCCTATACATCGCCTGTACGATATAGCAGGAAAAGACGATGGTCATTCACAGCATTCTTGAGACGTATTCGACCCCGACGACGTAGTAATGGAATGACGAGTAGCAACCACCACCACCAACCTTATATCCATACGATCCTTGCATCAGGGCCCACCGGAGATGTACTTGATCAGGCACAGCAACAAGATGTACTTAATAAGATCTTTTCCCATCCACCTATGCCGAGTGGTACGCCTGTGACGGATGCTGAAGCCGCACGGATTGCATCTCTTGAGTACATTTGGGTGTTTCGTCGCCAATCCGAGCACGAGGTGCCTGTATGGACCACTTTTGATGCGATGAATCAGGTGGTGCTGAGTGATAATCGCTATAGCGACAAGGGTGTTGAAATATTTGATTCACATATACGTCAAGGTCAACTTCCAGTGTTGGTGGTTCCTCATCGTCAGGCTGCTTATTGTCCTATAGACGTGGCTGGCAGTGATATCGCATCTCTGGAAATCGCTTGCTTACCCAATTCCAATAATCTACAGTTTGTCTATCGAAAACCGCCCCGACAATAAAGCAGGCTCTCTCACTCTCTTCTTTTTCCAATATGATCTTGTTGGCCTTTGATATTCGTGGTGCGTTCAAGGAGGTTAGCCCTATAATAAAAGCGTGGTGGTGGTGGTGGTGGTGGTGGTGTGTGAGTGCGTGTTCTTTTGCTGAAGCCTTCAATGTCCAGTTTGACCAAGCATTGGCCATGCTACCTGATGCAGAATCCAGGGCAGCGGTGATGCGGTACAAGTTTGACAACGATCGACAATTGGCACTTGCGAGTCAGCTGTTACGACGCTATGTGTTTGTGAAATACTATGGGTTCGAGTGGGATACGATTCGATTTGGGAGTATGACCAAGGGTGGTAAGCCTGTACTACTGGTAAATGTTGTTTTTTCATTGGTGTACAAGCTATGATCATGAACCTCCTTTTTATTTGACAGCATCCACACGAGTCATCATCATCACCATCAGCAGACACGTCTTATGATTTTAACATCTCCCATCATGGACATTGGGTCATCCTTGCCGCCACTGATCAACCTGGCCATTGCGTAGGAGTGGATGTGGTGACCATGGATACGCTACCATCCTCCTCCTCTGTGACCGAGCTTATCGAATGCTTTCAACCACAGGCAAGTGATGGATGATAAATGACAATGGGATCCCCAAAGGACAATGACGACTCATATAGATAGATGCGGGGGTTCTATATTATATGCAGCTATCACCACAAGAACAACACATGCTCCGACATCATCCGCATCCTCTTGAAGCATTCTATGGTATCTGGGCACTGAAGGAAAGTTACACCAAAGCCATTGGAGTAGGTTTATATCATGAATTAAATCAACTCAACTTTTACAACTCAAAGGAGGTGAGTGAAAAAGATGATAGGTTGGTATAAAGATCACCCAAAACTAATTTAAGGATGATAAAGGGGTTGATACAAATGTCCAACACTGGTAAAGAACAACCAAATCTGGGTTTTCACATGGGATGGTTGGATGAAAAGACATTGGCAGCCGTGTGTTATGATGATGACAAGTCTACTCTATGCAAGGACCTTGACGATCCTCCATTACAAATCGGTGATGTCTTTCGAGGAAGGATAGATAGACACTTTAGGATAGTGACGCTGCATGATTGCATGAGTGTGAAATAAAAAAAAAAGTTGCTTCTTTCAATAACATCACGTGCGGGGTATCTTTCCAGACACTCTTTGCTTTCTTCCTTTCTTCTTTTCTTACTGCTTGCTTCAACCATTCTTTCCTCAAGTACAAAAATCTCCCATGGGATGTTGTGTCTCTCGAGCTGCTGATGACGATAATCCGCATAGGGCAGCTGCAGGAGGTAATTGTCAGCCATGACTCTTTCCTCTCTCTCTCTCTTTCTCTCTTTCTCTACTACTCTCTCTTGTTGTTTTCTTTTCGCTTTATTCACTCGCTCTCTCTCTCCCACTCGCTCTCTTTTTTCTTTTAGGCAAGCCCTTTAAACGATCCAGTCTTACATGGACAGCTGATACACCTATTACTCGGTCCCAACTCGAGAAACAGCGAGAAACGTTTTGGGAAACAGCACCCACTTTTGAGGTAATAGATACACACACGCGATAATGATCATTCAAATGGAAGCTTTGACACTCATGTATGGAATAGGGACGACCGGAAATATGGCAAGCAATTCAAGCAGCGGTTGATACGTCCGATCTTGCGATGGCCCAATCGATTCTTGATGCAGCCAATGTAATTATTCCTACTGGGAATCCATCGGAAGGATGCTATGATGGTAAGCAAGGAAGGAAGGAAGGAAACAAGGAAGGGGGGGTTGTCAATATGAGCATGCGTTAATATGCCATATTCAGAATTGGGTAATCGATACGTAATTCCAATGTACTGCCTTGTGGATCCAACCAATTTGATGAATGATAACGACGCTACAACAGGATCAGCAGCAGCAGCAGCCTTATCGCCACCTTCTCCACCCACTGCTGGATCAGCTTCCGTTGCACCTATCGATACGCCAAAAGCATCTGTAAAAGAAAAGGCGTCCAATATTTCACTCGCAGGATCCGAAGTGAGCTTGATTCCCATCACTGTACGTCTCTCTACTGCTCAAGATATCAAGGTGGATATTAGTCGTCATGATGAAACGGTCGCTTCTTTACGAACCCGCATCTTTATGCAAGCTGGAAACAACATTACACCACAAACACATACTATTCGTCTTATCTACTTGGGTCGAGTATTACCGGATGATGATAGAATCATATGTGAGACGACAACAACAACAGGAGCAGCAGCATCCCCTTCATCAGCAGAATCTCACAAGACATCAAAAACTGTGGTCATTGCTCAAGGTGCCGTCATTCAAGCTCTCGTCTCCAAAATATGATCCTTACAATACATACCCTTCTCCCCCCTCAAATAGTAGTCGTAGACCGCCGTCCCCCAATCTCATCAGTATTTCCTCATTCTTTTTTATCCAAAAATTACAACAATCAAGTTTTATTGCTGTAAAGCTGTTGTAGTAGCCAAATTAGCAAATAATTCTACATTATGATGCAAGATTTGTTCATCCACTGAGAGTCGTTCAAAGGGTCTTCGCCATGGTTGGTGATGATGATGCTGATGTTGATGTCGTTTACGATGATGGTGATGATGATGATGATGATTTGACCATACCAATAACTCCTTTTCTAGATTATCCAACACCATACGATAGCTCTTTAAGTGTCGATAAAGCCATGGATTGGCAGGTGAACGCCATACCCAAATAGAAGCTGAATTCAATGCCGCAAATGCTTCCATATCCCGCTTGCATTGGTCATACGAGAACAAAGGAATCTTTTTATGACGCACAGACACCACCCATCCTTCTTTTTGAACGCCTTGGTTTGAATTCATGTTGCTGCTGCTAACATGTTGCCATCGACCTTGTTTAGGAGGCCGTACTTCTACCGCCACAAAGATACACACATCGTCGGTGGATGTCTTTTGTTGACTCGTAAGCTTGAGATCCAGCATCGTCCAATCTTTATCATGTTGTACTGCTATGGATACCGATTCTCGTTGGCCGACAGTCTTTCCAAGCATTCGCCAAAGCCGTAGTCGGTGAAAAGCTGCGTTGCTAAGCAAGTAGTCTCGGCAATGAGGATGCACAGCTAGCAATTCCGGGATCCAGCAATGTCGTCGCAAGACATGGTCAAGCAATCGTTCGGATTGGTTCAACTCGGTGGCTACACACTCATCAAGGACCTTGTAGATAACATCCCATACAAGAAGAGGCTGTGACATTTTATAGATATAAAAGAAAAGAACGAAGGAATAGAATTATGCAAAAAGAACACAAGAGAAATATACTTTGATCACATGTGGAGATGGGGTGTGTGAGAAAAAAAGGGATGAGAGAATAGAGTTTTTACTGTAATTGTTCAATGGCTAGCAAATAATGACTCTTAAGATCCGAGAGTTCTTTGTACTTTTGTTGCATGCTGCGTTCACGCTCAACCAATCGATCCACTTCAGATTGGGCTTGATCCACACGTGCAGGAATAGCGGCCTTTTCGGACATTTGAAGAGTGACAAAGCTGTTATACTCAATGCGCACGGCCTCCAATTCATCAGCTGCTTCCAGGATCTGCTGTGTCAACTTTTCAGATCGATTCATGTAACCACCAAGTCGCACTTCAAGCTTCTTTTCAAGTTTGCCGGCTTGTGTAGCATCACGAATCATGGCTCGACGATTACCCTGAATAATTCACACACACACTCAATCAGATACCAATGGTCTTTTGTTCCATCCTTCCTCTCTCTCTCTTACCTCGATGGTCTTTGCCATGCCTTGGGCTTTATCCTCTTCACTCTCAAATTCTGATGCAGGTACGAATCGATTGTGCTTGACAGAGAATAGCATGTTGCCGTGTGTTGATTCCCAAATATCACCAAATGCATTGCTATCGGAGACAAGGTGCCACACTGCTGATTTGATATCCGTATCTTCGGGAATGTCATGTATCCTTCGAATCTCTTCATCCAATTCTTTTCGTGCATCATCCAAAGTCGCTCGATCGAACTCTTCCTCAAGTCCATCCAAATCGCCTAGGCTCACAGCACCTGGTGCTACTTTGCTGCCAACCACAGGATACTTGATTGTGTCGTGTTTCAATAAACGCATGTACTCTTCTTGAAGCAATTGTTCAATCTCATCACTTGTATCCGATTTGACGCTGGCTGGTACGACAACAGGTCGTGGCAACCCCATTTGTACTGCAAGTGATCGACGTGCAAGGCGTTCTTGTTCTATAAAACAACCATGAGTATCATCATAAAGCTTTTACATCCATATTCTCTCTCTCTGCTTACCTTGTTGTTCAGCTTGTTCCTTTTCACGCCTATCAATCTCGCTTTGATCTTCAATCTTGGTGTCCACCTCTTCTTTCTTTTCAGTGTCATCCATCTCTGGTAAGCGAATCTCGTATTCATTTCTTGGGACAGGTAAGCCAGCCAATCCTTGTCGCAGACTTCGCTTTGCTTCAACAGCCGAAATATCTGATCGTGGTGTTGATAAACCGGATGTGTCGGTGCGTGGAGTGAGAAGTGGGTTGGGTGTCTGAATCTCAGCAACTCGAGGTGTGGCGCCTTCAAATCCAGTACCGCCTTCAGAAATGTGTAAAGGTGTGTTCTCTTCACCAAGCAATGGCGTTTGTGTTGAAGTAAGAGCTCGTAGATTTCTCGCCTCATTCATAAGAGAATCAGCTAAAGAGATGGTATTAGATGTCATGAAGCATAGTAAGGTTTTTCAACATACCATTGGTAGGGGCACGTGGTGTACGAGTAGGCAATGTTCGTGGGGTTGAGCTGAAATCTTCGACTAATCCACTCGTGGTGCCTTGCTCCTCATCCTGAACAAGCAACTTTGCATTCTCACTTGTCGTACCCGCTTTGACAATCGTCTCAAGTTCAGATTCGCCGATCTGTGGTGCTGGCAATACAAGCTTTCGTCGCTTAAAGATCTGCTCTTGCTCTTGAGCTTTGATAAGCTTGGCATCTTTGGCTGGCACGAAACGACCTTGGTTGCCTTCAGGTTGTTGCTCCTTGTTGCCTGATTGCTTCGCCTTACGCTTCTTCTCACGTTGCTTTTCCTCTTCAATATCAGCTCGACGACGATTCAACTTTGACAAGTGCACATTCGTCAATTTGCCAGGATCCACAGGACGATTCTTTTCTTCGGTCGTATCATAGAAACCAAGTGGCACAGGCTTCTCAAAAGGAATGTCGGCATTGTAGTCCATGTCATGCTTCTTCTTTTTCATGCGTAAGCTAAAGAAAGAGAAAGATGTTAATATACCTATCGTATACATACCACCATGTGATAATAGATACATACTGAATACCAGCTGCTTTGAGTTCACGACGTTTTTGCAATGATGCCAATCGACGCGCTTCTTCCAATTGTCGTTCTCTTGCCTTTCGCTTGGCCTTTTTACCCTGAGTATTGGCAAGACGAGCACGTGCCTCTGATAACATTTCCTTTTCATCTTCATCCATATCGACAGGATCAGGTCGTGCAGGCTTTGTCTCGGGCTCGGGATCCACTTCACCAGGTCGTAAACGCCGAACATCATCAGCACTTGGACCATGCTCAGGCCCCTGTGTACCCGTCAACCCAAGATCGGCACCCGCTTCTCTCGCCTCGGCCTCATCGAGCAATCGCTGATAACGTTCCAGACATTGTGCAGGTGTACGGCCAACAATGGGTGCAATGGTACGCCACTGTGTTGGCATCAACTTTGCAAGATGGAGTAGCTTCTCGTCTTCTTCTTTGGACCATTCAGTCTATTATCATTGTATCAGTGTTGTTCGTAGAGTTGTATCCAATAAACACGCATGCGAACCTTTTTGATGCTGGGATCGAGCCATTCGTACCATCTGGCTTTGCATTGCTTTGGTGTTTTGCGTACGAGCAATGACGAGATACGAGCCCATTGATTCTTGCCGTATTTGCTGACAGCTGCTTTGAGGATCTCGTCTTCAGTATTCTTCCAAATGCCACCCTTGATCAGCACTTTCATGGTTGCAGGAAATAAGGGAAAAAGTGTGAGAGAGAAAGAGCCAAGTATGTGTTCTCCGTTGACAAGCAACCAGCTGAATGTTTTTGGTCGGCCGACAATTGCAGTGGGCGGTGGAATCTATCCCACCACAACACTCCAAATGAATAGCTTGGACACTACCCCCATCCACTTATGAATTGAATAAATAGCTTTATTACTTTGAATGTGAATTGGGATGTAGTTTATGGAGGAATAGCATGCGAACATCAACGTCTTGTTGTTAGGCCTACGTGTTATTCATCTATCTCAATTATAAATGCCTAAGACATGGAACTTGACGAGCTACCTAAAGAACCCACATTCAATGATATATATGCAATCGCTCTTTTTGGGAAAGGACGTGTCATTGGTTTGTTTATTGTCTCCAAGGTTACCTTTGGCTGCTTTGTTTTGCATCCTCATTAACGTGAGCACCCTTTGCTGCTTCTTCGTGAATGGCTCTGTGTGGATCGCAAAAGACGTAGATGGAAAGTGAAGATACCTTTTTGTTTATGCCTGCATGCCTTCATCATCCTTAGTATTCTTATGATGTAAATTGGGATGATCCATGTACATGTTGTGAGCTTTGTGCACTTACATACAACAACAACAACACATGACCAACGCACTTATTTACACATTCAATGCTTGGCATTGTAGTAGAGTACGTGTGCTCCATAATGGTAGAACGAAAATAGTTCATACAACAAAATGATCGGCCCCTGCTTCGTGCAACAGATATTGACGTGATTGATAAAATTGCGGTACTTACCACATTTTTGGGCAAGGCCATCATCATTACCATGCAGCCAATGCATGTCCTTGCATTGACCGTATTTGTGCCGGGGATATGGATGATGTTGGTGTATAATGCTACTCACACACTTTACCAAGCAATAGCTCTAATAAAGAGGGAAGCGTGGTGTCAGGTGGGCAATGCTAACCTTAAATTTTCCTCCTTACGCTTTCATTGCAGTATTTCTCCCGCCCACCATGTGGAGTATGTGCCGTATGTAGCAGTTGCGCGCTATTGCCATTTACATAAAAAAAGCGACACTTAATACCCCAGGTGGAAAAAGGAGACGCATGCAGGGTAGCATTTGAGCTGGTATGCTGTCCCTTCTTGTGAATGTGTATATAAACCACGGGTTGGCAGTAAGCAGAATTCAGTGTTGCTTCAACTTTTTTTTTCTTTTTCATTGCGTATGTTTATTTACGGTAAGTGGGCAATAGCGCTTACTGTTGTAATTACAAATCTCTCATATTGTATCCCACGTCGTAGCCGTTGCTTTCATCCCCTTTTTTGTGCTCTCTGTAATAGCACAGCAAACCAGCTACAGTGTCATCTCCCTGGTGAATGGTGACGCTGCTGGCATGGTTGTCGTTGTAGATGACAAGCCATATCCTATGCACATAGCATCATCATCCTCTCTTTTATTCTCGGGTTCAGCCCCACACCCTGAAAAAGGCTATCATTATGCCAAAGTCGACTCCACTGGAAACATCCTTGAAAATGAGCCATTTGATCGGAAGCCATTTGAAGGCGATGCTACACCCAACGAGCATTACAATAGAACCTGGAATACATGGAAGATCCCTCAACTGCTTCAAGTCTTGGATCCATTGCCAGCTATTCATCGCGTCGATAGCAAGCTTCATATTGACGGCGAGATCCCCACAATCCACATTACAGGCGATGACCAGGCCATTCAAAATATGCATAAGCATGATAAGGATGACATCCAAGTGAATACTACAATGACCTATATTAGGTAAGAATGCATACCAAAAATGAAGAGGTAGGAATACCTTGTACTAATTAGAAACATTAGCCTTCATGATGTCCAAACGTTTTCCGGTGTCGAATTTGAAATCTCTGGTCGTTTCTCACGTGAAGCTTCTAAGCTAGCATACAATCTTAAGCTTCCCAAAAAGACTTACCTTTATGGATACCGACGCCTCAAGCTACGATCATTGGCAACTGATCCCTCCTACATTCGTGAGGATTTGGGATACAAGATGTTGGCAGCTGCAGGAGTGCCTACCACTGATACCAGCTATGTCAGGTACAACCTACCACCTCATACCAGGTTTTGCATATGCAATCCAATCACTAATCCACACCCCTTTATTTAGAGTGTATCTAAACAATCAACCACTTGGCCTATTTGGATTTATCGAGAAATTTAAAAACCCTTGGTTGCGCAACGAATTTGCCGATGGTAATAAGGATTACCAACAAGGCACATTGTATCAAGGCAAATACACCAATCCCAAAGCAGAGCTTCTTGGTGGTCGTGTCTCCGACCTTAGCTACTACGGCGACAAGGAGGGCCCTTATGCCTTGGGCGAGTATAAAATAGCAGAAGATCCATCCGAAGGTGAACCCAACTACAAGGCTCTTATCGAGTTGACCAAGTTCCTTGACAAGGCACCATCTACAAAGGAAGCATGGGAGGCCCACTTTGATATGGAGAGCGTGTTAAGAGGGTAAGATCAAGTCAACAAGGGGGAGGAACAAAGTAATATTTCCAAAGTCAGTTTCTTATTTGGTATCCCTGATTCTTTAGAATGGCTCTTGAATTCTTGCTTGGTTTTGCTGATGGCTATTTGACTGTGGCTGATAACTATTATGTGTATCAGACATCTCCTAACAGCACCAAGTTCATCTTTATGCTATGGGACATTGATCTCAGCCTAGGATCCACATCACTCATCGAAATGTCCCAAATCGAAGCAGGTGACTGGCACAAGTTTACCAGTTCAGTGACAAAGCGACCCCTCATGAAATTCCTCCAAGTACCCGAATACGCAAATCGATTCGATCAATTAATACAAGAACTCAACGACAAGCTGATGACCCCCGATGTACTTGGCCAACGCATTGATGAAACGGCGGCAATGCTTAAAGAGGATGTTGAATGGGATAAATCATGCCCACGTGTTAGCAGCGTTGGCTTGCTCAATTACAATGATATGGCTGTGCTCGCTCATGCGTTTGGCTTTATGAAGACCGTCGATGTCAGCATGCACACCGTTCATGACTTTAACCAACGACAACGCCATGATGATGTTGATTTCATGAATGCTGTCAATGGACCTACAGGCTACAAGCACTCTTTGGTTGGTCTCAAGGAATTCATCAAGGTCAAGCATCAAAACGTCGCTGATCACTATGACAACGAGCAAAAGTAGAATTTTTCTCACTTTTACTTTTCTTCTTATATAACACCATCATCATCCTGCCATAATATCAGCATTTGCATACAGCATCATTAAACGTATATCGTAAAAGCATTCACTACTACTACATTCTACCTTGGTAGGGTCATTCTCTCTTCCTCATGATGTATAGAAAGACATCCATAGTTGTAACGTGGTTGATGTCCATGCATTGGCTAACGATGAAAATGTACGTTGTAAGACGACTGCTGGATCAGCAGCTAATCTTTTAAAATGCTCATCCAGGCAACTACCAGCTTGGCACTGACCATGTTGCTCAAATGGATGCTACATCGAGCATCACTTTATCAAGCAGCCTTTGTGATAGTGAAGATGGTTATGCATAAGTTGTTGGGTACACAAATGGAAGATTGGGTTACCTAGCAATAAACCAAAGATACATGACGCCCGTGAAGTCATGCGGCGAACCTTGGATCATCCATCAACAGCTCTTTTTGGCGATGGACCTTGAATTTGGTAGCTAAATGAAGTTGCCATGTTACGGCGAGACATCAACAATGTCAACGCTCTCAGGGGGAAAACGACGATTACTGCAGTTGAGTTTAATTGAGATTGCTGGCAATTCCGATGTCATGCATGGTGGAATTATCATCAAGCTGCCATTGCATCCAAGGAAGATTTGTAACTTGAGTAGATTTTGGAGAAGGTAGGATTATGAATACCAGGTATGAAGTAGGAGTAGATGGCTTTTTCTTTCATTGACGCAAACAAGGTCTTGTAGTGCTCAAAGAATTATTATGTATGCCATGCAAGTCTCAGGAATCAGGGGTTAAAGGTACTACCACCTATAGTTATCGCCGATGGAAAATGAGGATGTCGCATGCAGATTGCCATATTATTACGATGGCGTTCTGCTTGTTGTGGACGTGTATAAAACATTGGCAGAAAACAAGAAGCTATGTGTTGTAAAACTTCTTCTCGTCACTACGTGAATGCTTATTTACAGTAAGTAGGGCGCTAATGCTTGCTGCAATGTTTATACGCCTCTCACATCGAATTTGCATCTTCCACATAGCCGTTGCATTTGCCCAACTTTTTGTCTCTGCATTAGCACAGCAAGCCAGCTACAATGTCATTTCCTTGGTAGCAGGTGATGCTGCTGCTGGTATGGCTGTTGTAGTAGATGACAAGCCATATCCAATGCACCAAGATCCATCATCATCCTCTCTCCTTTTCTCGGCTTCAGCTCCACATCCTGGAAAAGGCTATCATTACGCAAAAGTTGATTCCACTGGAAGCATTCTTGAGAGTGAGCCATTTGTTCGGAAGCCATTTGATGGTGATGCTACACCCAACGAGCACTATAATCGAACCTGGAATACATGGAAGATAGCCCAACTACCCCAAGCCTTGGATCCATTACCAGCCATCAATCGCGTTGATAGCAAGCTACACATCGATGGCGAGATCCCCACCATCCACATCACTGGTGATGAGCAGGCCATTCAAAACATGCATAAAAATGATGAAGAAGACATCAAAGTGAGCATCAACATGACCCATATCAGGTAAAGTAAAAAATGTGCACCTGCAGAGCGAACATCGTTTCATTGATTCGAAATAGCCTTCATGATGTCCAAACGTTTTCCGGTGTCGAATTTGAAATCTCTGGCCATTCATCCCGCCAAGCTCCCAAACTTGCATACAACCTTAAGCTTCCAAAAAAGACTTACCTTTATGGTTATCGACGTCTCAAGTTGCGATCATTAGGCACCGATCCATCCTATATTCGCGAGGATTTAGGATACAAGATGCTGCATGCTGCGGGTGTACCAACTACGGATACTAGCTATGTCAGGTAGTACAGCTATCTCATAAGCAATTCGATCATTGATGCTCACCCCATTATCCAATTTAGAGTGTACCTTAACAATCAACCACTTGGCCTATTTGGATTTATCGAGAAATTTAAGAATCCTTGGTTACGCAACGAATTCAATGATGGTAATAAGGGCTACCAACAAGGCACATTGTATCAAAGCAAAAGCAAGGCAGGTGGTCCTTTGGGTCTTTTCAGTGGTAATCTCTCAGACCTCAGTTACTACGGTGATCAAGAGCAACCTTACTTGTCCCAATACAAGATCGCAGAGGATCCATCTTCAAAAGAGAAACCCAACTTTTCGGCTCTTATCCAATTGACCAAATTCCTTGACAAGGCATCATCCACCACCAACAAGGAAGCATGGGAGGCTCATTTCGACATGGAAAGTGTCATGAGAGGGTAAGACATCATGATCAAAGTATTAGCATCATAGGCAATTTCTTCTCATGCTGTATGCATCATCTCTTATTAGGATGGCTCTTGAGTTCTTGATGGGATTTGGTGATAGTTACTTGGCAGCATTCAACAACTATTACATTTATCAAACGGCTCCCGACAGCTCCAAGTTCATGTTTTTGCTGTATGACATTGACCACTGTATGGGATCCACGCCTTTTGTCAAGATGTCACAGATCGAAACAGGTGACTGGCACAAGTTCACAAACGAGGTGACCAAACGCCCTCTTATGAAATTCACCCAAGTACCTGAATACGCTCATCGATTTGATCAATTGATACAAGAGCTCAATGACAAGTTGGTGAATTTGGATGTGGTTGGCCAACGCATCGATGATACGGTTGCTATGCTTCAAGAGGATGTTGCATGGGATAAATCATGTCCACGTGTGAGCAAAGCAAATTTCTCCAGTGATAGCGACATCCTTGCAATGAAAGACAAGCTCGATCAAGTGAAGAGTGAGAACCTAGATCTCGATACGCTTTACAAGTATAACCAAAGGATGCGTGATGGCGATATTGGATTCATCCAAGCTGTCAATGGACCTACACACTACGAGTCTTCTTTGGTTGGCCTCAAGGAATTCATTAAGATCAAGCATCAAAATGTTGTTGATCACTATAGCAGCAAACAATAGAATTCTTTCTTTCTCCTTTGTATTCTCTTTACATGTAGTGTAATATTCATTATTGTAATATCATTCATCATGAGTATCCTCTCTTCCTTTGAAAGCATGCGTTGGGTGATTTATATAGACATGTGTTCTCTCATTTGAGTTGCTTGGCAACTAGACCTTTATAGCCTGTGGCTGGTAGTCATAGCGTGGTGGTGGCAAGACGAGCTGTGTATGAAACCCGGCAAGCAGATCATGCAGAGAAAAATTTCCAACCGCTTGTCTCTCTCTTTTCCTTTCCCCTCCATCCCCTCCGTACACCCATGGGTCTCGCCGGTATCAAACAAAAGCAACGTATCAGTGCTGATCCCAACAATCTCACATGGAGCAATGGTATATACGATACAACGATTCCCACAATCTCTTTTATTAGCCTTCTCATTATGAATTTGGGTTGTAGATCAGTCCAAGTTTGGTTTTCGCATGCTCATGAAGATGGGTTGGGCACCCGGCAAAGGTCTCGGTGTCAACGAAGACGGCAATCAGGAACATGTCAAGATCCGGCTTAAGGAGGATAACCTTGGTTTGGGTGCCAACAAAAAGACATCCGACAATTGGCTTGACAATACCGACAGCTTTTCTCGACTGTTAGCCGACCTCAATGCACGAACCGAGTCAGCATCAGCTTCGCCAGAGCCCGAATCAGATGAACAACAGCAGCAGGGTGATGATGATGGTGATGAAAAGTCGACCAAGAAGCGCAAACGATCATCATCTTCCGACGACGACAATGACAAATCTGAAAAGAAGAAAAAGAAGAAGGAGAAGAAGGACAAGTCTGAAAAGAAGAAGGACAAGAAGAAGGATAAGAAGGACAAGGCCGAGAAGAAGGACAAGTCTGAGAAGAAGAAGGACAAAAAGAAGAGCAAAGATAAGGCTGAGGAACCAGCACCAACACAAACCGTTTTGCGTAATGCGTAAGTACATTCATTTGTGTAAGGCTATCGAAGACTCTAACAAGGTACAATTGTAGTGCTCGAGCCAAGTTTTTACGAGCGAAGCGGATGGCTACTCAACAAGATCCTGCAAGGCTTAATGAGATTCTCGGCATCAAATCACCTGCATAAACCAACAATAAACATTAGAGGGGAAAATCATCATATTTATCTTTTTGCATGCAATACAATCCTATTTGACCAATGTATTATTATGAATGATCCATAAATGAGCTATGTTTATGTAGCATCATGCGCATTAGTGATAGACAAATCATGCCACAATTCATCTCCTTTTTTTGGGTTGCTGTCATTGTAAAAAAGCGCTCTCGTCCTAAATTTATCCTGTGTGCTCAGCTTTCACCATTACAATCACACCATGCTTCTCTTCTCTTTTTCTCATCGATTATGGATTACAACCCCTCTTTTATTACTCATTGTTCATATCGTTGCCGTGGTTGAAGCTATCGAACGAGAATACTATATTGCAGCCGAGGAGATCGAATGGGATTATGCACCAAAGAACCACGATCTGCTCCATGATCTGCCATTAGAGTCCAGCCCGGCTCGATTCTACACTGTACGCAATGAGACCCGAATCGGCAAAGTATACCATAAAGCCATGTATCGTCAATACCATGACAACGAGTTTCGAAGGCGAGCTGCACGTGACCCTGCCATGGGATTTATTGGACCAGTGATTCGAGGGGAAGCGGGTGACCGACTACGCATTACATTCCTCAATCGAGCTAAACGGCGATACAGCATCCATCCTTATGTAAGCGACCTGGCAACGACTTCACCTTCTCATGTTGTCGAACCTGGAGAGAAATACACATACATTTGGGATGTACCCGTTACCATCAATGATACTCGAGTATGGTGTTACATGTCACGAGCGGATCCAGTGCATGATGTCCATGATGGGTTACTAGGCCCTGTTGTTATATACCCTGCCAACACATTACAACGACCCACACCCGGTTCACCTGAACGCCCATTCATGTTGGATCGTGAGATCTTCACAGTGATGACCATTACGGATGAAAACATGTCACATTATATCCGTCAATCAGCTGAAGCTGCCAATGTACCACTCGCAAGAGACCCAGGGTTCTTTGAATCGAATCGCATGTATCATATCAATGGCTTTGTATTCAACAACAATCCTTCCTTGCACATGTACTATGGTGATCGTGTTCGATGGTATATACTTTCGCTTGGCCTTGGTGATGATGATCCACATACAGCTCACTGGCATGGTGCTACACTACTCCAACATGGTCATAGAATGGATGTTGTCGATCTTATGCCCGTCAGCTTTGAATGGCTCGACATGATGCCTGATAACGAAGGCCAATGGCTTTTCCACTGCCACGTGACCCAACACTTTGATGCAGGAATGTCAGCCTTTTATCAAGTAGAGAAACTAGAATACAATGGTGCAGAAGGCTGGGATGAAGATGAAGGCTAAACTATACTATTAAATAAAAAAAGAGGGGAAACCAAATATTTTGTTTTAACAATATCCAAGCTGAGGCGAGGAGAGGATATAGACCTGATCCGTGGCTTTAAGAATAAGCGATGGCACAGGGTTGGTATAAACAAATGGAAGCTCGTTGCCAAGAGAATCATCAGCAGCACGTAACAAGCCGAGTGGCATGATCCCATAGCCCAACAATAATGTTTCAAACATGAATGCAAACGTATGGTCGATAAATTCGGGAGGCATTGGTATGCTGGTGAGATGGGGTGCATGGATCATGGCTGAAGTCACCGTGCTGAAATCCTGAGACGATGACATTAAATGGGCGGCTGATCCATCAAGAAGAGGACCTGGCATGCCACACAATGTCTTGATGATGGATACAATATCGGGCTTGTAGTATGTTTGGCTGAGCAGCACATTGTTGATTAAGCTGTCTGCAATCACGTCGCCAGCAGCGTATGCAGGTGTGTAAAATACATCAATCTCCTCGGCAACATCCTTCTCTTGAAGCAAATGCATAAAGCGGATATTGGATTTCTCCACTATACAATGCACCCATTAATCATGCTGTGTCACACGTCTTGTCTTATCACCCTTACCTAAATTCACAATGGTATAGGCACCTTCCGCACGCTCTTGAACCAAAAGATCAATTATGTGACTCGTCATACTACACAATGCTCATGTCAATAACCCGATCCCATCGTAAAACAAGGTTACTTACATTGCAGGACTATCCGAATTATATTCGCACTCGTCAAGGCAATCCTTCTCACTATATCACATTACCCAAATAAATGACCATGTTTCATCCACAACGGCACCATGCACTTTACCTCATCACCACCACTTGTTTGGCTCGTTTTACACCTGCTTTAAGAAGATCATCCGGTTGCCTGCAATCGCCCTAATAGAGAGACATTTCAGTATCGGTCTCGTCTTTTCCAAAGAATCTCATTTACCACTATAAAGTACACCTTGGGAAACATGCTAATCAGCTCGAATGTTTTCGGCTTGGGTGGCGTAGCACAAAGAATGACAATGTCTTGCAATGCTTCAGGTCGCATGTGAGGTGATCTATTGATGCTGTGGATGAGTTAACGAGTAAAGGTGATCTTGTTACTGCTGCTGTTGTACCTGAGATTATAAATAAACTTGAAAATGTTGACGACTTCACGATGAACGCAAACAAGAATATGACCACGCATGTTGGCTGCTGATGTGATGGTCACTTTATCGACATCATCGACACGTTCTTCCAAAACATAGGAGAGTGGCAATGAGACATCATCCATAAGCGACGATCCGCTGCTATCGTCGTCCAAGGTGTGATGATGAGCATGCGGCACAGGTGATTGACCAAGACGGCTGATAAGCGCACGACTTCCTGTTAGCAAAGCATGACGTGGTGTTGGAAGTCGAGATAATTTGTATCGCTCTGGAGGTGGTTTTGCATGTGTCGAAGATGGAGGATGAGACGGAGTGGTAGTAGCGCTGTTGGGCATGGGTGGTTGTTGTTGTTGCAAATTCGATAGCCATTGCTGTTGTGGCATGGGCATATGTAGTGGCATCGTTCTCATCCGGTTAATGGTTCGTGTTACATACGAAGGGTTCTTTGAAGAAGGGAAGTGTCAATCATCAATCCTTCATTAAACGACCTTTTGGCTTTACATACCAGATATTCGATATCTTTGATCTCCTTAGGGCTCTCGGATATATACACGCATAGATCTTCCTTCTTGATAATATAGTCGTTGCTGGGGTTAAGTAGAATCTCGTATTCGTCTCGATCAGCAGCATATGTCTTGATGGCAAATAAAATGACTTGACATTCCTTGAAAACCATCTACATGTCCAAATAAGAAATGCTAATCATAGGGATAGAAAAATACACTTACCCATGCTATATGACCAAAATCCATATCGACCATGTATGGCGCAGGTTGCTGGGTATAGATCTCATTGCATGAACCATCATCTATAGCAAAGGAATCAGTGAAAATTGAACACGCATCCATACATATTTCCTATGTATACCATATTGAGCTTGCCAGGGCTCGTCATAGCGATTGGTGGGTTGTCGTTGATGAAGCAAGTTGGTGATCATTGTTGAAACGCCACGACAGCGGCAATTCATGGCCAACAAGTACTGCTTAAACTCACGGACACAGATGATTTCCTTTGCCACCTTTTGGTATATGGCCGTGCTTGGAGACAAGTTGTATGAGTAGATGGGGATCTTATGACTGACGGTGTAGCAGTAGAGCGACCATAGACGCACCGTATTACGCTCATCTTCCTCAGCAGCTATCTTTGCATTTTGGTCTACAATGCACACGATCAACAATAAGCGCCTTAGTGGTATTGCTGTCAAAACAAACATTTACCTGATATAGTAAAGATAGCCTTTGCATAGCGTGCACGCTGAATAAATAAACATCAATGACTTGAAATCGCGAGGATGCGCCACCAACCGGCTCACATGGCCTATACTTACTACTCGTTGCAATGTCTTTTCATTCTGCAATATCACATTATCATTAGTCAATGGCGCCAAAGTATGACTATGGGTCAACATTTTCTTACCAGCACTGAACCATGTAGGAATTGTATACGATGCCCCCACATGGAATTCCTTTCCAAGAGCTTGAGATCATCCGGAGGACGATTGATATCAAGAAAGACCACGTTCAAATGCCGTTCTGCATTTTCCTATTGTGCCACCAAAACCCCGTTAATGCACTGAAACGTGCCACACGCATACAATTTGCTTACCCGATTCAAGAACCCATCCAATATTTCGTTCACTTGCTCTAAGCGAAAGGCACCCACGATCAAAATGAATGGCATCGATCCACTGGATACATGGCCACCGCCCTCTGTGAACGGATAAGCTTAGCAAAAGTATGCACCACATGTCACTCACAAATAAATGTACCCACCATTCCTTTTACGATTGGTCGCGAGGACATCTGTAACCAAGCTTGGCAGGACGGCCAATGACGTCAAAATAATCAACATCACCACCACACGACCCCCTTCGGTTTGCACAGTCATGTCTATAGGGCAGTCGTTAGCTTGATATGTAAGATGACAAAGTGTATATCTCACCTCCATAGCCAACGGTTGATAGGGTGACCATCACAAAATAGCTATGGCAGGTTAAAGTTAATAAGCAACCCTCCATCTTTTTCTCATGTCAAATCACTTACAGCGAGTCAAGGATTGAATAATTGACATTGGCAAAGGTGGCTTCACAAAACTGGAATGCGGCCATACCATTGTACAGCAATACCATCAGTGTGCAAATCAGGTGAATCAATTTACTTTTCAGTAAATCAACCGGTTTATCTATATAGGGCTAATAAGTACAAAATAGGCCGAGTGGCAAAACATCTTGGCGTCTCGCCATCTCACACAAATATACTAACCTGTCATTTGGAGATTGGTTTTGATCTTCATTGCACTTTTAATCCGTAGGAGCAACACCCAACTGCGTAAAAAGTAGGGCACTATACGTTGGCCTATTGTCAGGTACATGTACTCATTCCATGGGATCTCATTGGATCTTACCATAAAGCAGCTGACCATGCTCCATAAAATTCGATGATAAAAAGGGTACTGTGGTCACCATTTCAATCAAAGAGCGGAAGCTGATAAGTACGGATATGGGGTGGCCCGTCAAGAAGATGCCTTCATAGAGAAAGATGTAAACATTCAATATGGGTTTCATTCATTGTTCCCCTTTTCTTTGTCCAACTTACGTATCAGGAACGACCCCAGGTTCCAAAAGGTGAGCACCTGACAAAAGAACCTGCATTGGACAAGCAAAATTAGCGCGCGTTATTTTTCAAAACGAGCCTGACAAAGCATACCATAAATCATAAGATCGCCACTTGTACATCCATGGGGGTGTGAGATTCACATCAAATTCTTCCTTCATTTCAACGGTGTATGCAAGGCAAAATAACAAATCCACCAAAAAGTCAATGTATACCTGTAATCACAAATAGGTCAAAAGGGGTGCGGAAGGGAGGCGATGATGATGAGATAAAGATAGCTTACAAAGAGGACAATGGTTTGGTTGGCAAGTAGAATTGAGCGTATCCTGGAGACGAATGGATGCCAATGAAAGTAATGCCGCGCGCTATTGAATAGGCTGTACACCTCTGTCTTTTCGTCACTATGATAGAATGTTGCATAGGATGAGTCTCAAGGACTAGGACAATGATGATATCACACACTTACCGTGCTGATTTTCTACTTGCTCTATATTTTGTGCGCACGGTACTAAAGTTCACATTGGAGCGTCGTTTGAACCATTGGTCAAGGGATCTTTGAGATGCAGCGGTAGCAATGACTTCGTCAGCCCTAAGTAACATGAATTAACATGAGAATGAACAAGGAGATGATGTAATAAAATCAATTTACCGTGGATCGAGAGCAGGTAATACAAGATCGGCTGTCGCAATACGAGAAAGATCATCACCCTCCATAAAGACATCATCCGGATGAATAGGCTGATTACTTTTTTCCGATGTGCTGTTGTTGTTGTCGCTATCGTCATTATCTTCTTGATCGCTGCATGTTCTGCTACTGCTATTGCTGCTATTGTTGTTGTTGTTGTTGGATGATGATGTTCCTTTTTTCTTGCTCTTTTTACCCCGCATGATGTTAGGTAAAAGCATCTGTGCCGAGGAGTCTGCATGATGGTGTCGATGCATACGTCGTCGTTTTCTTTCTGCAAGAGCTGCTTTTCTTCGACATGCTGCTGCTGCAACCTCTTCGCCATTGTTGCGAGTGCCTGATTCCTCCACTTCACTATTCCCGCGTGACGATGCATCGTCCTCTTGCAAATGGGTGAATACATGGCGACGATGGTGTACATGAGAAGGAGGGGCTGCTGATGCTGTCGGTGAATCGAGGACAGCTCCATAGTGTTGGTTCACAAAAGGATCGTTGCCGGGCAATAAGCTTTCTTCGTCGCCCTTTTGTTTCCTGTTACGACTGATATGCATTTCATATGGATTGAAGATAAAGGATGGTGAAGATGATGGGAGTGAAAGGGAATAAAAAAGCTGTACTACAAGGCTGCCAGCTCGATGTTGTTAATTATCGCGGTGAAGCAGATGAAAAAGAAAAAAGAAAAAGAAAGAAATAAGAGAGAGAGAATGGCAATGAAAAATTGGCAGCATGTGGTACAAAGGATGAGTGCCTCTCTTCAAAAACCACATGCACGGAGCGCACTGCTGACGTTGAATCCAGACCTTTACGCAGATTTGCTAATTCCGAGCCGGGTTCCCTTTTCTTTCTCACACTGAGCATTTTTCCTACGCTTCCCTTTGTACTTGTACAATCATGTTTGCTCCTCTATTACGGAGAGCACGTTGCTTCTCAACGCTCCAGGTACATTAAATTCTACCCAACGAGTTGCTTGAACCCACCCCCATGTGGACACAAACATCAACAACAGCAACCCTATCCCCCAAGTTTATCTTCAATTCAGCTGGCTGATCATCAACGTATCTATGCATATAAACACTCATCACTCATACACACAGCTACCCAAGGTCAATCCTATACAACAACAACAACAACCTCCTCCTGCTCCTGCTGCTTCTATCAAATCTCCCCATTTGACAGATACTTTTGGTCGTACACATAATTACTTGCGCATTTCACTCACTGAGCGTTGTAACTTGCGATGTAAGCGCTTGTTTATTGGATGGGGATGGCTGTTTATCATTATTGCTAACACTTCATAGGCACCTATTGCATGCCAGAGGAAGGAGTACCATTAACACCAAGTGATCAATTATTGTCCACGGATGAAATCTTGCATTTGGCGCGTTTGTTTGTGCAGCAAGGGGTGAACAAGATACGATTGACGGGAGGTGAACCTACCGTACGCCCTGATCTCATTGATATTGTACGTGGGATCAGCGATCTAAGACCACAAGGTCTCCAAAGCATCGGGATCACAACCAATGGTATCGCCCTTAAACGTAAACTTCCCTTGTTACGTGATGCAGGTCTTGATTCGCTTAATATCAGCTTGGATACCCTGGATCGCCACATGTTTGAAATCATGACACGTCGACGAGGTGAGTCACACACACACACACTAGATCCCATTATCTTGATGCTTATCTTTTTTTTTGTACATCCGATCTTGTTCCATCAGGCTTTGATAACGTGGTGGCATCCATTGAACAAGCGGTTGATCTCGGATTCAAATCAGTCAAAATCAACTGCGTCGTGATGCGAGGGACCAATGATGATCAAGTCATGAATTTTGTGGCATATACCAAAGACATGCCTGTCAACGTCCGATTTATTGAATACATGCCATTTGATGGTATGCTATAGAAAGGAAGAGATGTTTTTATTGAATGGATGTGCTCACGTGATGGTGATGATAGGTAATCGGTGGAACAAGGATAAATTGGTGCCTTATCGTGAATTGATTGAACGTATCGAGAAACGTTTTGGAGGCCTACATAAATTATCGGACGATCCAAATGATACTACCAAGGTAAGAAAGAAAAGGATGTTGCCATGACAACAAGCTTACACTAGAACTAGTCATACCAAGTGCCAGGCTACCAAGGCAAAGTTGGATTCATTACATCTATGACAGAACACTTTTGTGGCACGTGCAATCGATTACGGATCACAGCGGATGGAAGTATCAAAGTCTGTTTATTTGGATCCACCGAAGTATCATTACGTGACATGCTAAGACAACAAGATCAAAAAGACGACCACCTTCTCCAAGCGATAGGCGCTGCCGT
The DNA here is from genome assembly GCF_029851405.1 of Lichtheimia ornata. Lineage (NCBI taxonomy): Eukaryota > Fungi > Mucoromycota > Mucoromycetes > Mucorales > Lichtheimiaceae > Lichtheimia > Lichtheimia ornata. Next base: position 663,130 of record NW_026695321.1, read on the forward strand.
TCGTAAAAAGAAACGACAACACGCAGGTATGTTTGAGCTTGCCTCTCGAAAAAACCGGCCAATGATCCTTATTGGTGGATGAGTGGTGTGTGTGTGCCTTGTATATATGATATCACGTTTCCTCCCTCTCGATCCATCCACCCACCCACACATCCCATATCCCTCCTCCCTTGAATCCTTTGTGTATTCCCAAATCCAACCATTGTATATAGTTGTAGCGGCCAACATCCCTGTGTTCAATAAACGATGGTATTCCACATCCTCGCGTGATAAAGGTGACGAAGCAAGATTGACCCACACGGACCCAGAAACCGGTGAAGCAAGAATGGTATCAGTGACGGATAAGAAGGATACTCAACGTGAAGCACGTGCTATTGGTCATATATTACTCCCTCCTCAAACATTCCAATTACTTCAAGAGAATGCGTGTGAGACATCCAAAGGCAATGTGTTGACCGTGGCTCAAATTGCTGGTATCCAAGCTGCCAAATCCACGAGTCAGCTGATCCCTTTATGCCATCCACTCATGTTGGGATACATTGATGTACGATTAAGGTTGGCCAAAGGAGATCGCGTTGAATGTGAATCGGTTGTACGATGCAATGGCAAAACGGGCGTTGAAATGGAAGCATTGACGGCAACAAGCGTAGCATTGCTGACAGTCTATGATATGTGCAAGGCATCGTCCAAAAAGATGATCATTGAAGGTATTCGTGTTGTCGCCAAATCAGGTGGTAAAAGTGGATCGTGGCAATGGTATCATGATAATATTGAACAATGAAAACACTCTTTATTTGCAAGAATTGGCAGTGTGTATGAGTGTGTGTGTGTTGTATATGTGTGTGATGTGTACATTGACTCGTCGTCCATTTACTTCTTCTCGTCACCAGTAGCACGGGCTATTAACAAAATGTATGTAAGCATTCATGTATCTATATCATACTACTTTCTCATGGATACGTACTGTAGATGACCTGAGCATGGTGTTGAACGAGAGGCTTGATGAGACCTTGAGACTCGAGCTCACGAATGGCAATGCGGGCAAGAGAGCCGTTCAAGCGAAGACGATCGACCAACACGGATTGGGTGATGAGCTTGTAGGTGGGGACTTCCTTGAAGAGACGCTCGTAGGTAGGCTTATCCAAGACAACCATGTTGTTGGCCTTGTCCTTGACCTTCTTGGCGGACCATTTCTATAATGCAGGGTATCCAATGAGTACCATGTTGGCGTTACAAGATGTGTAGCAACCCACCTTCTTAGCCTTCTTGCCTCCGGAAGAGGAGGATGGAACAGCCTGTTTACCCTAAATGTACCCATAAATGCATTAGATCACGCATTATCCAATCCATCCATCATCGATAGCCATTCATCCATCCATCAGCGTATTGAATAAACACTCTAATAGACTCTATGGCATAGCATGTGTGTGGGTGGTATGGTGGACTTACCATGATGAGTTTAGAAAGAGGGAATCAATTCTTTGGGCTCACCCAAACGACTTGGCACACACCCAGCTCCCCAATCTTCCCCCTCCTACTACGTCACATCGGACTTGACAACCCGTATTATCCATTCATTCATTGGGTGAGTCTCTCAAGCTATCCCAATGCAAGTAGCCATGGCAACCCAATCGCCCTATAGTCCCGAGCTAAACAACAATAGTGCGTGTGCGGACAATACCCATTATGCTTGGCATTTGGGTGGTATGGTATGCGTATGTGTGTATCCTATTACGTCGCCATCATTGATGTGTCAAGTAGTAGACTGATCTGTGCGCTTTATTCTGTGCCCTTGACTACTAAAATGGCTAGAACTTTCATCGACATCCAGAAAAAAAAAGTCTAAATCGAATCGGTTGCTTCTCGATCGATCGACGAAGGTTATCGATCGATTTTGGCAACACCCTGAAACCTCTTTTGATTGACTGAGTGAGAAGCATTGGGCAGGGGATTTTCTGTCCCAAAGAATCGACGAACCAAAGGATTGGTGTCGATTGACAAAAATGGTTTTCGGCTGAAACCAAGGAAGAATATAGAACCTTTGATGCGAAGGGGTAACAAAACAATGCATGAATAATCGAGGCCTTGATTTAGAAACGTCATCCTTTACATTGCCGACCAAGAAAATACATCAAGGAAAAAAGGAGAATCAAATCATGCTTTACCGTGAAGGCACGCACACACACACACACACACAAAATCCACCCCCCAAATCGATGACGCATTTACTAATGACAAAGCAGCATGATCCCGATTCCTGGGCACGCCCACATGTAGCACATTGCTGGTTGGTGGTTGATGATGATGCTTTGAAAGATCGACATTAAACAAGTTGCCTTGCATGGTATGTCCTATACGTCATTAGGTAGTATCTCACTCATCATCATCTTTCTCTTTTTTCTTTTTTATGATACGCACACCTTTCCAGAGCCCCCAACTACGCACATACCACGTAGTAGGCAATGACATCGCATGTCGTCAACATCATCATCATCATCATCTGCGCAAAACCTGTCAAAGTGTAAGCTGTACATGTCTGGTGATCCAAACGTCATTTCGGTTGTTTGACACATGCGCGTTGTATCGGCAAGATACACCGAGCGCATGCAAGGGTGGCACAAGTACTTTTATCGGTTGCATGCCTCGATTTGGATAATCTTGTTTCCTTTTATAATTGGCTGACGAACAACAAAAAACGAGATGTGTAATATGGGATAGGTATATGTGATGAATGTTTATCTATCATGCGGACACGTGTTACACGAAATGTCATTCCCCCCATCTCACAGACGCCCTCGTGTACCATACAACGTGAACAGCATGCGTGTGAATGTAGTAGAAATCGTTGGCAGTAGTGATCCATACACGTAGAATAGCTATGCAATCATACAAACATCCACCCTTCATAACATGGAACTTTAAATGTAAACATCATCATTGTTGTTGGTATATGGGTTGTGGTGGGTGATTGATGTTGTGAGTGTGTGAATGGATGTTGGTGGTATTTGCGGCTGGGGGTGGTGGTGGAAGTAAGGGACTCTTTACCTAAACTATATAAGATTAAATCGATTGTGTAATACATGGTTGTAGATATCAGAAAGAGGGGAAGGGGGGAGATAAAGCATTCTAATTAATGATATTATTAACGCGCATTAAGGATGGGTTCATGTTGAGTGGGCTATCATTGAGATCAAACTTGAGATGAGGATGTTGATGGTGGTGTGATGAAGGGTTCGTGGATAGCATGGGTGTGCTCATGCTGCTTGTGGTTGATGATTCAGGTGACATGGATACATCGCGTCGATTATTGTGTTGTGGTGGTTGGCCTACGACTCCTCCGTTTGGAATGGCACTAGTAGTAGTAGTAGCAGCAGCCCTATTAGCGGTCGTATTGTTGGCAGTGTTGGTGGAAGCAGCATTACTCGTCGTATCAGCAGGAGGTGGAGCAACCTGCTGCTCCACAAGATTATCAAGATCAAAATCCAAATACTTTTGCTGTTGACGTCGCTCCTCCATCCATTGTTGCTGTTGCCAGTATTCAAGATTACCAAGAAATCCAGAGTCAATGATTTGACGACCAAAGTTGGTATGGCTCAGCTTGTCAATGTCAACAGCCCAATAGCCACCTTTGCTTCCTTTACTACGTGTGCCATCTTGTTGTACTCGAGGCAGCTTCATAAAGCAACGATTCAATGACAAATTATGCCGAATGGTATTCTATTGTTGGCGTTTTAGCACATGAGAATAACATGTAGTGCACACGACACCACTTGATCCTTCTAACCTACCTGCCATCCCGTTTCATTAGCTTCATACAGATTTGGGTACCTTGTTTGAATCCACTCATAGATTTCCCTGAGTGTGAGTCTTTGTTCGGGTGAAGTTAGGATAGCTTGTGCAATCAATGAAGCATATGAATGTGGTGGACGTCTTCTCTTTCTCACAGGTCTACTGGATGCTGCAGCAAGGCCTGCCATAGATGTTGGTGGTGGTGGAGGTGCTTGCTGCTGTTGTGTTGTATCCAACATTGAAGGTTGTTGTTGTTGCTGTTGCTGTTGTTGCGGCAAGTAGGCGTGAGAATAAGCAGCTGCGGCTTGTGGGTAGTAATATTGTGCTGCAACAGCTGCTGCAGCTGCCGTAGTGTTTGAATTGGCTTGTGCCATTGGTGCCGGTGGTTGTGCAGGCATTTGCTGATAATGAGGATGATGCTGATGTTGTTGGATGTATGATGGTGGTCCATGTTGCCTCACACGAAAGCCTCCGGTATCATAATAATCTTGAAAATCGGCATGTTGTTGATGTTGTTGAGGAGCATTGGTGTAAGTTTGTGGATAATCCAACTTCCATGCAGGTGGAAACACCTTGTCGTCTTTGGGAATACCAGCATGGTGCGATTGCGGTTGTTGCGCCATTTTCCAACCCTGACAAATGGAACACGGCACCAAATTTAGTAAAGCCTGTTTCTTGTAAACACCCCCCATACATCATCTATCGCCGACAACTTACACAGAAAAAAGAACAACAACGAAGAAATCGAAAAGAGAAGTGATGTGCTCCAAGGCTTTGTAAGGCGAAAATCAGCTTTTATACAGTGAGCGGGTGGCATCGTTGGTATCGAAACGGAAAATAAAGCGCTCAAGATGATAACGGCTACGGCAAGTTTGACAGGCTCGACGATGAGGAGATGACCAAAGTGTGTATGTGCGTAGTGATATCATCTGCCAAAGGCGCGGGGTGTGTGGTGGTTGTGCGTATGGTGTGAGCTACGAGGTTCTCCGATCAGACAACACGCTTCCAATTGTATTACATCATGAGATCGCCCGTGGCACTTTGTAGCTGAAACGAGCCATGTGAGTATATATACCTGCCCTTTGTTCTGACACATTCTTGGTTGTTATCTACTACTCTTTTCTCTTCACCATTACCACTTTTACTCACCCACATCACTTCTCCACGCTCATCCATACACATACTATGAATACAGGTAAGGAGCTCATGCAAAAACTTCCGGTAGAGAGAACACTCGGGAATAACTCTCCGTGTCTTTTGCGATTTACAGAACAACCACCATCGACTATGGCTACCAACTTTGACTGGGAATGTGGTGGATGGCTTTCGGGAGCATCGTTGCTATACCCACCTCCTCTTACGCCACCACCCCAGCATCATCAACATCATACATCCTTCCCAACATCATGCTTTCTTTCACCAGAAACGACAACAGCTGGTGTTGTAGCTGAGAATTGTCCACCAACACCACCACAGCAGCCAACAACATTGTTTCAAGGATTATGCCCCCCTGTTGCTATGAACAATAATACCACAGCTGCTAATGTTGCAGTAACATCACCCATGTCTGTACACCCTACAATGGCGGTTCCTTCGCCACAATCCAGAGAAGCCTCTCCCAAAAGCAGCTCCACCACATCATCAATGACAGGATCCAACCCTACCCCTACCGCAGGCCGAAAGCGTCGTTCAATGCATGAAGAGGATGATCAAGATGATGATGAACAACGTAAAAAGTTGCTTGAACGCAACAGATTGGCAGGTAAACACCGCTCAACACTTTTTGTAAATGCCGAAAATACTCACATGGGGGGTAACTTTAGCATCAAAGTGCCGTCAAAAGAAAAAGCAATGGGTTCAAGATCTCGAGAACAAGTCTGAGCAAGTGACCAAGAAGAATCAAGAATTGCACAGCATGTTGGCTACTTTACGTGAAGAATGTTTGCAACTGCGCAACGAGCTTTTGGCACACGGCAATTGTGGTTGCTCCCTGGTGCAAACCTATTTACGTCGATCATCAGCCGAGTTGACGTGCATGAATAATAACAACAACAAAAACAGCCGACACGAGCCCGCTACTGCTGCTGCAACTACTGTCGCCGATATGGTTCGGCAGCAACATCCTCCAGTGCCATCCACAACCACAGCGTAAAAAAAAGTATTCCCACATGCTTGTTGTAGGCATATAGCATAGCCAATCACCCATTTCCCTTGCTCATTACACTCTACCCATCCTTGTCATTTTCCATTTTTGTGATTCTTTTTGCAAGGTTTCATTGCACATAGTTTTTAGTCTCTTTCTTTTATCATCCCCCCTTTTTGCTCTTTAGCGTTTAGTATATAGCTGTTGTCATATACATCTCATCTCTTTCATTGTATAAAAAATGCGTCACTCTTTTTCTTGCTCACATCATTTATGATGGTTACACGGCGCACAGATAGATTAATGTGTGAGAAGCTACGTAGCTGTGAGTCATCATGTGAGGGCTCAAAGTCACCAACATCCGTTTTTGTTAGGTGAAACGCCATTTCCCTCCCCCTCTCCCTCCCTTTCCCCTTTTTCTCTTTCTCACTTCCAATGGATGTCATTTACAGTGATGAGTGTGCATTGCATTACCCGCCTTATGAAATAACACGTGGTCAAATCAAGAAGTATGCAGGTAGGATAAGAATAAACCCCTCCACTTTGTTGATGATGATGATCGTGGTGTGCTAAGCGTCATAATGCAACAACACCGAACGTCATAGAATCCCCTGCTCGGTTCCTGGCGATCAAGACTAGCCTTCAAAGTCAACCAAACACATTCCATATGATTCCTCTCAAACAACACAACATGGATGATTATACAATACAACAAGGGTTGCATGAGGTGCATGATTCCGATTACATCGAATTTTTAAAGACCATTTACCAAGATTGGGTGGCAGCTGGTGGACCATCCGATGCAGCTATTGCCGAGACATTTGTTCATCCAAATCTAGTTGGACCCTTGGACCCTGATCATTATAAGAAAATAGCATCAAACAATGTGCGTGGTAAACTTGGGCTGTATAACTTCGATCTGTCAGTTGCGTATACACAAGGTAGTATGATGCATAGGAGCAAGGCGGGTCTTTTTTTTATTACTCACATTGGACGTGATGGATGATGATGCTTAGATACATGGACATCGGTGTATGCAGCCGCCCAAGTTGCAGTTGCAGCTGCCGATCGGCTAAAGTCTAAACAATCACACGCCGTATATGCACTGTGCCGCCCACCTGGTCATCATGCTACCTGCAATGCTGCTGGAGGTAATGATGATAATATGGAAAGAAAAAGAAAAGGCATCCATTGACACATGCATTGGATAGGTTATTGCTTTATTAATAATACAGCTGTGGCAACGCGATATCTTCAACATGGTGACAGCAATACCAAAGTACTCATCCTTGATGTGGATTACCACCAGTGAGTCATCCTTGTGTGTCCATACATATGGCCATGCTCTCTAATAATACTCTCTATATGCTTATGTAGTGGCAATGGCACCCAAGACATCTTTTATGATGATCCATCCGTGATGTATATATCATTGCATGGGTATCCTGGATACCCCTATTTCACTGGTTCATCAGAAGAACAAGGGCGCGGTGATGGTCATGGCTATAACATCAATCTTCCTTTGGACCCATCCACTACCACTGATCACAGCTACCTTGCACAACTGCATAAGGTGTTGGAGGATCCCAAAGTCATTGAATTTGACCCTGATTATGTTGTATGCTCTCTTGGGTTGGATACTTGGCATGAAGATCCCGTTGCTGGTATGCAAGGCATCCAGGATATGAATACATATGATAAGATTGGATATACTATTAAGCAATACGCAGGATCTCGACCTGTTTTATTTGTACAAGAAGGGGGATGTCATGTAGAATCACTAGGCGAACTTGTTTCGCGTGTACTTAAAGGATTCCTCCAAGAATAAATAGGGATTTGAGCTTCCGAATGGTGGTGATAGATGTGGGATACGTCCTTTGTACGGTATCGTTGTTTTCTTTTGATTTCTTTCTTTCTCTCCTTCTCTCCCTCTCTCTCTCTCTCTTTGTCCAAGTCATGAAGCTCACTACCGATCTAATCAACGAGTCGCCTTCCCATATCAACCCTCTCAAGGATCGTGAGCTTGTACTCCGAGGTGGGTGGAAGAACAACAGCAATGCAAGCGTAACAGCCCAATCTCATATGATGGTCTTGCAGATTTGAAGATTCCCGTGATTGAAAACCTCGGTGCGACCAAGGTATGTCTTTGAGCATTGGGCATCTACACGACACTCATGGGCTTTGTAGGATCTAAACGACGCGATCGACTTTACCAACAATGACTTGCGCGTGTTGGGCAACTTTCCTCGACTCATTCGTTTGCAACACTTGTACTTGAGCAACAACCGTATCCATCATATCGACTCCCATATGCACGAGTTTGTCCCCAACCTTACGACTCTCATCCTCAATAATAACGCTATCGGTGAGCTTGGTGATCTGGAAGCATTGGCCAACTTTAAGCGTTTGACGTACTTGAGCTTGTTGGATAACCCCGTGACCAAGAAGCAATACTATCGCCTTTATTTGATTCACAAGTTGCCCAAGCTTCGTGTCATTGATTTTGTAAAGATCAAGCAGGCTGTAAGTAGATGGATGTGGGATGTTTGGCTCATTGTTGGCATGGGAAATGACCTTTTTTTGGTGGGTATAGGAACGAGAGGAAGCTGCTCAGCTTTTCCAAACAGAAGATGGCAAGGACAATGCATTGGCTCAATCCATCGCAGATACAAAGACAAAGACTTTTGAAGTTGGCAGTGCCCTGAACCAGAATGGACAAGGAGCAGGTGGTACGCGTCTTACCCAAGAAGAGCAATTAAAGATCAAGGAAGCTTTGAAGCAAGCTACGTCGTTGGATGAGATTTCACGGTTAGAACGGCTTCTCAAGGCTGGTCAGATACCAAAGTAGTTTTTCTCTTGTCTCTCTCTCTCTCTTTTTCTTTTGCGTTCATCCACTACTCGCATGTATATATATTCATATATTCGCTCTCTCTCTCTCTCTCTCTCTCTCTCTCTCTTTCCCACTTTTGACGTCGACCTTTTATACTATGCTCAATGCTATGTTTCTACATTTTATTGTGCAAGATACATTGACACACACAAAAGACAATAAATATCATCATGCTGCTACTTTCAATCGCCTTCTTCTGGTAGTGATTCATATTCCATCTTGAGTTCTCTAAGCTTCATGCCAATCTTGCCACGCACTTGGTCTCGAGCCGCATCATCAGGAAGTTCCTCAAGTAACTTGTCGAATGCGTCAAGACACTCTTCTACTGCCTTTTGTGCTGTTGCTCGGTCTTCATGATAATAAACAGATCCTTGTGATTCTACAGCAAATTCCATCTAATACCATATCCACACATCAACATTCATCACTTGCTTGTGTCATTGGTGCTATGTTTACCTCATCCTTGGCAGCACCAAAAAGTTCCTCGATATTGCTGATAGCTTCCTCAACGTTGGGTCCCGATCCTGCAGTAGCCGACATGGGTCGCATCGCACCATACACTGTTGTGCTAGTAGAATTCACGAACGGCGGTGGACGCAATGCAAGACGAGGAGTACGATACGCAATCACTGGACGAAATGCTTGTAGACGCGATCGGAACATGGTTGAAGTGTGTAAAGAAAGAGTGACAAAGGAAGAAAGAGGATGCATAAGCAAGCATAAACTAGTAGGATTTTAGCGTGTAATACTGGATTATCATTTGTCCGCGATGCCGCGCTTCCTTATCAGATGAGACGCATCATGCATACCTTGACTAATATCTCTTCATCGCTGCTGCCAAATGTTATTGTAGTATGGTGGTTTCAATTATGCAATAAAGATAAGCATTTGTCACCTTCATCAAACACATAAAGAACGTCTTCGTCGAACAATGCCGGTATCAATTGAGCGTTGATGAATGTATAATAGCCATATCACCTTTCAAGCATTACTGACAATGGAAAGTATAGTAATTCGACGCTTCCAAGAGAGCTCGTACACTTTTTTAGGATCAATGTAGTGGATGCTTTCGAATAAGGTTGCTATGATCCACATTCCAACAAGGGATGTCATGCAACTATGGCAACGGTATCCACCAATGGTATAGATGTGAAAAGGATGCATCACGTGTCAATCAATGTATTTAAGAATGAATGAGTACGCATTTGCTGCATGTAATAATCAGTGCATAGCATTGAATCAGGTCACCGACACGATCGAGAGTGAAGGATTACTGTTGCACCAAATCCAATTTTCATTTCCTTTGCTGAACCGTTGCCAGGCATCATCTCCGCATCCCTCTCTCTCTCTTTCTTTCCTTTATTACTCTCTCTTTACACGCTCTGTGTGTGTGTTCTCGACATACAACGATCCCTCCTTGTGCGTTTCAGTCTACAAGAGAGTAAAGAGAGAACAACACCATTCTCTGTTTCATTCAGCCCATTCCCTTCATTTACTTGCATCCCATCGGCAGCAACGCACCATCATCATGTCGCTGTTTTCGAAATTCACAAAGAACGCACCACCCGAGCGATCGGCAGCTTATCCTTGGACACAACGCAAGCTTGGAGGTAGTCAATCAAGCGTGTTGCCACGATACGGTCATGCTGCAGCAGCGGCAGGGTCAGCAGATGCTATGGTACTTTTTGGCGGCACCCACATGAAATCTAAAAAGGATCTGTTCCTGATCGACACCAGTATGTGTGTAACATGTAATTACCCCCCCCCCGCCAATATCAAGACTAATAGGCTGCTCTCTCGCTATAGACAATATGACAGCAACAGCGATAAATGCAACAGGTGATATACCAAGTCCTAGGATGAACCCTGTGCTGGCTCCTCTTGGAAATGCTTGCGTTTTACTCTATGGTGGTGAACCAGCTTCTCCTGATGAAAAGTGGGATCCAAACTTTTATACCCTAAACTTAGGTAAGTGCATGTACAAGGACTATCTGGGATCGCTTTTTACTCATCAAAAAGTGATATTTAGTAACACGCATGTGGGGTCGTGTCCAAACTAAGGATGGTCGTCTTCCAGTGGAGCGATCAGGTCATTCAGTGGCTCTCGATGGTAATAACGATATCGTGTATTTCTGGGGTGGACAACGCGCAGGCCGTTATCTTAATGATCTTTTTGCATTTAACGCAAGCACACGTATGTATATACCCTCTATCATTTACACTGTATACTCATTGCATCATCTCTCTCTTTTATAGACCAATGGGATTACATCCCTTCAAACAACGATGGACCTGCTGGTAGATCAGGTCATGTTTCTTGTGTCTTTGAAAACACCTTGTACATGTAAGTCTACATCCATGATAAGCTATGCTAGGTTACTCATTCATGCTTTATAGTTTTGGTGGCACTGATGGCGATCATTTATACAACGATGTATGGGCGTTTGATCTTCAACAACGATTCTGGAGACAAGTTGCTGCTGTTGGATACATCCCCGTTCCTCGTGAAGGCTGTGCCTCTTCCATGGTAGGCGATGTCATGTACGTGTTTGGTGGTCGTGGACCCGATGGTCAAGAATTGGGTGATCTCTGTGCATTCAAAGTGAGAGGTAATATGAGGATGTATCATATATGAGAAGAAGACCATCATTACTCACGTCTTTAAAAGGTCAACGATGGTTCATGTTCCAAAACATGGGACCTGCACCTTCACCGCGATTTGGATCAACATTCGCAGCTGTTGGTGACAAAATTATTGCGATGGGTGGTGAAAGCACCAGTGGCAAATCGGATGAAAACCCCTATGCCGTTCACGTGTTAGATTGCAGTAAGTACATGCTTTGTTGCTATGGTTTCCTATGACACATACTCAGTCAACCATGCCATCTTATAGCGAAAATCCGGTATCCACCAGAACCCCAGCAACAGCAACAACACCAAGAACCATCCCTACCATCACCAGCACCATCCACTGAGTCTGATATGGCAAGATCTTTACCATCATCACGTGGAGATCACTCAACAATGGATTCATCCAATGCTATGATGACACCCCGCTCAAACAATGCATCACCAGCCAACAATCGCCCACGTTCTCAATATCCAGAAGGGCAAGCACCTCCACAAGTAAGTGCCTAATCATATTCCATTACTCGTATACGTATTAATACTAATGCTATTTATAGGCTCCTCCTCCACAAAGACCACCTCGACATACGTCAATGATGCCTTCAGCAGCTATGCAGCGAGCACAACACACAGCATCGCCTTTACAGAATATGGAAACGAATACCAATAATACAGATCCCATACCACGTCAAGCAACCATGTCACCGACTAATGGCCATACCAATCAATCAAGGTCTGCAAGTCCAGCAGCACATCAACAGCAACATGTACCACCACCACCACAGCGTCCTCCACGACCCTCACGTGAAGGTGTATCACTTACCAAGACACTACGCAAAGACACTGTATCCATGTATCCCGATGCTTCAACAGGTGTGATGGATATGGCAGTACCTACCACTACCGATCAAGATGAAATGGATGTGTTGATGCGTGACATACGTGCACAAGATGCTGTGATCAGTGCTATGAAAAAGAAAGAGTCATGGTGGCGTACAGAAGTTTCGATTGCTCGAAGGATGCGACTTGCCGAAGCTGAACCTAACGACGCTGAAGCTGATGAACAAATGCTGATGGATATGAATGATCAGTTAACGGATGCTGCAAAGTTGCAATTGTATGAACAACTCGTATCATTGAAAGCTGAGCTTCGAAGAGTGCAATCTAACATTGGTGGTCCATCATCTCATCAAGCCATGTCGGAGCGGATTCATCAGGTGGATCGTATTCGCACAGCAGCATTGCAGGAAGCTGCCTATTGGAAATCCAAGTATATGGCTCGTGCCAAGTATATGAAAGAAGAGCAGCAACAACAAGATGAAGACGAGGAAGATGTGCTCAAGGTGCTTGAACATAAACTAGCTTCGACGTTGATGGAAAATGAGCAGCAGCAACGATTATTACAACACCTTAACAAGCAAGCCCAACATGATCACGAGGCATCAGCATCTGCTCAAGAACGTGCCAAGGAAGCACATGAGCGTGCTGAAGAGGCACGACATGCACATGAACGTGCGATACGTGAACTTGAATTATTACAACGCCGTGCAGAGCAAGCTGAATTACGTGTGGAGGAAAACAATATCAAGTTGAATGATCTTTCACGGCAACTTGAAGAATCAAAGACGGCTGCCAACAAGAATCAACACTTGACACTAGCCCAGGAAAAGATTATGCATCTTACAGAAGCCAATACCAAGGTCCAAAATGAAGCATGCACCCTTACACAAGAACTCGATACCTACACTGAGGATATTGAACATTTGCGAGCAGCCCTCCAAGAACGAGAAGAAGCTTTAACAGCTGCCACTCGCGAAGTTGCTGCCACCAATGATAAACTCGCTCGCATGAAAGAAGCCGTTGCTGCTGAACGCACGACACCCACACCCACATCATCATCAGCTACTACTACCCGAGCATTCTAGAAGAGTGACGACATGCATTTTCTAACTCATACATATCACTTATATTTGTATTTCTACCTCTTTCCCATTTTGTATTCCAATAAAGTGCTGGTCATTCGATCTCACGTTCATTTTTTTTTTGGGGTGTGTCCTGCAACACATATTCTCATGCTTCCCAGGTACAATAGAAGTGTATTAAAAACAAATTGGGAACGAGATGATGTAAATACAAGTGACGATGGGAATGGGAGGAAGAACAATCATGTGTTCGATGGATAATGATGTAGATAATAACGAGTGTGTGTGTGTGTGTGTGTGTGTGTGTGTGGTGATAAAACTAATAAGCGTTGGGAGTTTGGTGTGTATGAACGGTGCTGGTACCTGGTGTAGATACGGGTTGGCTGGTAACAACATTGGCGTTATTCAAGTGAGGTGAATAGTATTGAGGATGTTGCTGTTCCATTGCGTTCTCGGATAACATGTGTGCCGTGTCATTGTATGCGTATGCACCACCACCACCAGAGTAGCCACCAGCAGTAGCAGCTGGTTGACTGTATCCACCATAAGGCGATTGGGGTGGATAGTCATAGTAGCTGTCGTATTCTCGATAACCTTGACCATAATAGCCACCAGCATTGTAATCGGCTCCAGCTGCAGCTGCTTTGGGCGAGGATCCATGAGTAGGCGATGATGCATGATAATCATGTTGAGCCGTAGGTGAAGTCACTGCCATGGGAACATCTTCCTTGAAATCATACACGTCGTAATCATCATCGTAGATATCTGAACTCTTTTGTGCATAGACGTAGATTGCAAGCAGTAACCAGAAAGCAGCAATCAACAAGGATCCCAACCACATACCATCCGTGAGCCCTATATAACAACGCATTGTAAGAATCCATCCATCCATCATTCATTCATTGTATATTACTTACAGCAACGGTTGGCATCAGTGCTGTTATGATAATTGCTGCAATAGGTGGCAAAACCAGGCGTGGCTGAAGAAGGTGCGTCTTCGTTTGGTTGAGGCGTCCAAGGCACCACACCGGATTTAAGCGTGTTGTAAACGATAACAGCAATCATCAACGCCAGGTTGAGTATCGATAAGGTACGGTCACCACGTGTAGATTTGACGCTTGAAATGCTGACAATGTTGAGTGCCAAGGAACAAATAATTGATACGCCGGGTCCAACGATATACAAAATGTACTAAAAAAGATGATAAGGATCCATTTATATATCACATGGGCTGTCTGCTTTCTGCTTACAGGGACATATTCAGGGAACCAGTCTGTGGTCTTGACAAACACGAGGTTTACTGCAATGGACAATGGGATAGTCATAATTGTGAGCACGCGAGATGAGGAGGACGTTGTTGCTGTTCATGTGCCCCATTACCAATGTTACAAGCCAAGGTGGCGAGACTGAACAATAAAACCAAGAAGCGAAAGAATCCCAACCAAAATACTCGGGCACGCATTTTTATCTAATAATGAAACGAGAGGAAGGGCCACTCTTCACAAGTGAGAGGATGTAATTCACAAGAGAGGAAAAGAGGAAAAAGGGCACTAGCACTTGATTGTTCTGTGCCCTGTACCACGAACAAATTAATTATAACGTTGCCAAGTTCCAGACACACAAATGTGTATGTTCCACAGGCACAAGGCATATTCTTCACCCATTTGCCTATATCATTCCGCCACTTCTTTGTCCGGGGGAGAGGGATCGACAATGAAATGTGATGATCATGAATGTCTTTGTCATTCAACAATGGTACATCACATTATGGATGTTGTTTTGTGGACAAAGCGCGTGATCATTGATTCTCTTGGTGGTGCCATTTTTCCGTAACTTGCTCTTTCCATTGAGGAGGGAGAGAGAGATCACAGAAAGAGTCCCCTTTCCACACTTGAACAGGTTAGCGTTTGTATTACCCACGCACAAGCTCCGAAGACAGATACTGACCCAATCAGCAGATTGTTGCCTCCTATGTAGATATTATAAAAGGGAGTCGCGTTTGTTCACCTGCCGATTCATGCATACGTCGCTAAAGTAATGGCAAATGTGGAAAAGTTGTGATCATCACAATGCTCGAAATAAAGTATTTTGAAGAACGTTAATGTTGTCAAACAAGCCGTGAAACCATACATGTGCACAGATTCCGATGATATGGCTAGTCTAATGTCCAACGTGGCTCATTGATCCGCCACCTGCTATGGTTATCAATATCAACCTGCTACATGTGCATGTGAGAAGGTTGCCACTTTGAACATGAGCTTGATCCTTCGTATGGTATGTATCTCAGCTATGAGGAGTCCTTGTCAACAGAATGCCATTAGTCATTGCCTCAACAGGTTATCATAAGTAATAAAAGAACATCACAATGGTCCGTGTGATGATTATGCAAGAAAATAAATGCATCGAGATAACAAAAGTAACTCATCTTGGCTGATTACCCATTGCACAGCCACGTCTGTAATAAGCTTTCTTGCATGCTGATCCGAAAGTGTGGTGGTGTAAGTTAATTACCGCTGGCATTATCAGTTAGAGGGTGATGCAATGCGATAACTACGACTGTCATAAATGATTTGCTGACTACTTTTATGGGGCTGAATCGTAGACTATGAATGATTGCTGCAGTTGAGAGCTGGTATTATAGCATTCATAAGACTTTATTACCCTGCGTTTGTCAAGCAGTAATTCTATCGCTTCTTACATGCATCCAGGACTCCAAAAACAAACATGGTTTTGCGTCGTGTTGATAACATTTATGAATGGAATGACTTATTGGGAGTATCAATTTAACATTTAACAACTTATCATCTTAGAAAGTGAATACCATATAGCAGCAAGAAGCAGACAGATGATGATGTCGACGCCCTCATTAAGGATTTGCATATGCATGCACCACTGTACATCCCTGCTATGCATTGCTGATTTCGAGCTTCAACATATACATATCCAAAAGTTCATTAACTTTTTAGCCACACTACATCTGCTTGAAGCTTGCATGCTCAGGACTCATCGCAAAACGTGATTAAACGAACAAGATCACGTGACCTGAAACAAAAAAAGAAAATAAATGGTTTTTATCGCACAAACGAACTCATGGAACGCTTCATTGCCTACTACTGGAATCGAACCAGTGACCTTCCGCTTACTAGGCGGACGCTCTGCCAACTGAGCCAAGCAGGCGTTAATTACGAAAACGCTAAATACATGATAGGCGGGTCAACTTCCCGATATGGAAGGTAATCCAATGTGTCTCACGAAAATTGCTACATGTAGCGGAGCATACGCAAAGAACGATGGTCAACAGGATACGATTTTATGGAGGGTCAAAATGTAGCAATTTTGAGTAAAAGTTGGGAGTGTAGTCAAGATTGAGTGATCCACCTATGGGATCAAGGCACCGCTAACCCCGATGCTGGCAGATCATTCTCAGCTACATAGGTAAATGGATCGATCACAAAAGGGGAGAGTGTGTTATAGCGTGTCGACATGATCAAATCACAAAAAGGGAGGTGAGTTATACTAATATCTCTATTCTTCAAGACACAATAGATCAATTTGACCATTTACAAGTGGATACACGTACACCTTGCATCATACGTCACTATCATAAGTCTCTTTATACTACAATGTATCAAGCAAGTGGCCAACACAATCTCGTATTCTTTAAAGCAATCTTTAACCCAGCATCATTCAAAAGAGGTAGATTGAGGGGTACAACGAATTGCGTCCATGGGGGAAGATACTTTGATATGGAAGGTTTCTATCCTTTCGTGCATTGCGTAAAGGTGAATGGATGGCATTTGAAATGTGATGGCCAGTGATATGCATGGTCTGTCAAAACATGAAGTTGGATCGTGGTAATAGGTTATGCGAAGAACGATGATGGAGTAGCTTGTAACATCATTGGGTGCACCACTGGTTCAGGATAACATCAAGGTCAAGTTGACAATGGACACCACTCTTTTTCCACGTGTTGCGTACATCCAATTCCTTCCATCCCAAATACCAAACCAATATCCACATTCATACCCATAAGAAGTCGTATGTATTGATGCACGTTGCTACACGTAAATAAAGCTGCTTTTAAACAATAGCTATCTGCTATTCACGTAAAAAAGGCTGCAAGGCAGGATGCTGCAAGTAAAGAACGCTGTTGGAAACAAATGGAGTAATGACACTGCTGCAACGAACGCTGTTGCGATTGGTTGTGGCAAAGGAGTGTGCAAGACAATGTACTTTCAACAAGGCGCGTGTTGTAGTGGGGGTGTACATGCCACGGACTTTCCACTCAGTCAAAGACGATCGGATCAAGGCAACTGTAGGATTGACATGATGGATTGAAGCAGGACAATCGTTGGCATGTGGTAGTTGTATACTTGAATGGGGCAACAGTTGAGAATGGGAGGAAGAGGCAAATAAGCTGGGAGTGGAAGAGCTGGGAAATTAAGTGAATTGAATGGTACTTCTTTGCTTGTGCGTTGTTCAGTCAAATCCTATTGGATCAAGAAAGTTGAATGATGGGGCATGATGGGCTGGAGCAGGACAATCGTTCGTATGCATTGGTTTGGACAATGAAGGCGAATGGGAGGAATGGGCTGATAGCTGGCAGTTTACAAATAACTTTGCAAAATGATTTTTCTCATATATTGGATGATGTTTTGTGTTTGACCGTAACTCAACCAAATCCTCTCGGATCAAGAAACTTGAATGATGGCGACGATGGTCTGGAACAGGGCAATCGTTTACATGCATTTGTTTGGGAAACAAAGATGACTGGGAGGAATGGGCTATCAAGCAGTAGTTTAAATATAATCAATCAGATTAATTTTTGTGATTTGGATGATACTTCTGTGTTTGAGCGTTTTTCAGTCAAATCCACTCGGATCAAAAAAGTTGCAGGATGAAGGTGTTGGGCTGGAGCAGCACAATCGTTCACATGCATTGGATTGGGCAACATAGATGAATGGGATGAATGGGCTATTAGCTGGCAATACATGGCTGTTCCAGATGATGCATGAAGTAATCACACATTGGCCGTTCCAGTCATGCAAATGGGCTGTGTTACCCACACACGACCCTCCGTTTCTTTGGCTATATCAGAGTCTAGTTACTTGACAATGAACAAAGACCACTTTCCTATATAGTACCACGCTTACAAACAAGGGAAGGTGCCTATCTCCAAACTTTACAATGAAACGTGGGGTTTTTATTAGCAATGCGCTCGGCTTGGCCAACTGCACTTGCGCAAGCTCACGATCAAGCTTGCCAATCCTGCAGATTTCTTTTAATGTCGCTACCAGCCAAACTAGATCCAGGGGTCGACCTCTTTCGCTGTATGGAGGCTTTTGGCCTCAGATTTATTGCGGGAGTATACGAGAGTGATACCCCGAGAGAGAAACAAAAATATAGAACTAACAAGTTTTAACGGGAAACAAGTTGAAACGTGACTGATCACGGCATATAGCCTGAAACTAACAAGGCGGCCCTGATGCCCACGCAAGGATTGATCCGGCGCCCCCGGGAACGGAAGAAACTGAATAATTAATTCTCGGCTGGGGGTGGTTACCCCTCAACGACCTCGACGACGACGACCAAAAATATTTTGGGCTGTTTGCGACATTGAACGCAAACCTCACACAAGGTACTGCTGGGCTGGGCCGAGCCCATTGCTCTAAAACCCCACGTTTTCATTGTAGTCTTCGTCTGTTGCGTCAGATCCTGGCAGAGTTGTAACTCATACGGGAAGGATTATATACTGTTGACAAAAGCCCAAGACAGGATAACAGCCATTTCTTCACAATAGCCACTGCTGTCCACTCTATGACATGCAGCTCTTCCTGCTTCAGACATTCATTTCCATGATTGGATTATGTTGATTCGAGTTGATTTGACCGAGATACAGCTAAAGAGGGATTACATCAATCCACACATCTAACCATGCTCTATGTTGCTCAATTGAAGTAACCTTGTATGAGCGTAGCTCAGCCAAATCAACTCGGATCAACATAATCCAATCATGGAAATGAATGTCTGAAGCAGGAGCACCGTTCCACTGTCATAGAATGGGCAACATTGCCGATTGTGAGGAAATGGCTGTTAGCTCGCAATGTATGGGATGTTGTCAATAATATACAGTATCATCCTTCCATCCTTCCAGTCTGAGTTTTCCTCTGCAGCTCTTTTCTCTGCCGAAGTCAATACCGCCGATGAACAAGGGTTACTTCTCATATAGCATCACGCTTACAAACATAAAGGTACCTGTATCTCCAAACTTTACAATGAAACGTGGGGTTTTTTAATGAGCAATGGGCTCAGCAGCCAACAGTACCTTGTGTGCGAAAGTTTCGCGTTCAATGTCGCAGGTGGCAAAAATGCGCAGTCGTCATCGTCGAAAAGGATGGAGCCCCTGGATCTAGTTTGGCTGGTAGCGACATTGCGAATCTGGGATTAGCTTGATCGTGAAGCTTGCACCCAAGGTGCAGTTGGCCAAGCCGAGCCCATTGCTCTAATAAAAACCACGCGTTTCATTGTAAAGTTCAACA